>NC_056743.1:729933944-730006444 GCF_019279795.1 Protopterus annectens
GTGCTCAGTTTGAGAATACCACTGATGAGCCTTCTTTCATTTTCAGACCAGCCTGACCAGAAAGCAGTGCAAAAGCAAGAAATATTGCCAGTGCCATATTTCAGGGACAGATTCCAAAGCTAGAAATGTGCCTTTCCAAAGGGGTGCTCAGTTTGAGAATACCACTGATGAACCTTCTTTCATCTTCAGACCAGCCTGACCAGACAGCAGTGCAAAAGCAAGAAATATTGCCAGTGCCATATTTCAGGGACAGATTCCAAAGCTAGAAATGTGCCTTTCCAAAGGGTGCTCAGTTTGAGAATACCACTGATGAACCTTCTTTCATCTTCAGACCAGCCTGGCCAGACAGCAGTGCAAAAGCAAGAAATATTGCCAGTGCCATATTTCAGGGACACATTCCAAAGCTAAAAATGTGCCTTTCCAAAAGGGTGCTCAGTTTGAGAATACCACTGATAAACCTTTTTTCATATTCAGACCAGCCTGACCAGATAGCAGTGCAAAAGCAAGAAATATTGTGAGTGCCATATGTCAGGGACAGATTCCAAAGCTAAAAAGGTGCTTTTCCTAGGGATGCTCAGTTAGAGAATACCACTGATGAACCTTCTTTCATCTTCAGACCAGCCTAGTCAGACTGCCATGCAAAAGCAAGAAATATTTCCACTGCCATATTTCAGGGACAGACTCCAAAGCTAGAAATGTGCCTTTCCAAAGGGGTGCTCAGTTTGAGAATACCACTGATGAACCTTCTTTCATCTTCAGACCAGCCTGGCCAGACAGCAGTGCAAAAGCAAGAAATATTGCCAGTGCCATATTTCAGGGACAGATTCCAAAGCTAGAAATTTGCCTTTCCAAAGGGGTGCTCAGTTTGAGAATACCACTGATGAACCTTATTTCATCTTCAGACCAGCCTGACCAGACAGCAGTGCAAAAGCAAGAAATATTGCGAGTGCCATATGTCAGGGACAGATTCCAGAGCTAAAAAGGTGCTTTTCCTAATGGTGCTCAGTTTGAGAATACCACTGATGAACCTTCTTTCATCTTCAGTCCAGTCTGGCCAGACAGCAGTGCAAAAGCAAGAAATATTGCCAGTGCCATATTTCAGGGACACATTCCAAAGCTAGAAATGTGCCTTTCGAAAAGTGTGCTCAGTTTTTGAATACTACTGATGAGCCTTCTTTCATCTTCAGACCAGCCTGGCCAGACAGCAGTGCAAAAGGAAGAAATACTGCCAGTGCCATATTTCAGGGACAGATTCCAAAGCTAGGAATGTGCCTTTCCAAAGGGGTGCTCAGTTTGAGAATACCACTGATGAACCTTATTTCATCTTCAGTCCAGCCTGGCCAGACAGCAGTGCAAAAGCAAGAAATATTGCCAGTGCCATATTTCAGGGACAGATTCCAAAGCTAAAAATGTGCCTTTGCAAAGGGGGATCAGTTTGAGAATACCACTGATGAACCTTCTTTCATCTTCAGACCAGCCTGACCAGACAGCAGTGCAAAAGCAAGAAATATTGCCAGTGCCATATTTCAGGGACACATTCCAAAGCTAGAAATGTGCCTTTCCAAAAGGGTGCTCAGTTTGAGAATACCACTGATGAGCCTTCTTTCATCTTCAGACCAGCCTGGCCAGACAGCAGTGCAAAAGCAATAAATATTGTCAGTGCCATATTTCAGGGACAGATTCCAAAGCTAGAAATGTGCCTTTCCAAAGGCGTGCTCAGTTTGAGAATACCACTGATGAACCTTCTTTCATCTTCAGACCAGCCTGACCAGACAGCAGTGCAAAAGCAAGAAATATTACCAGTGCCATATTTCAGGGACAGATTCCAAAGCTAGAAATGTGCCTTTGCAAAGGGGTGCTCAGTTTGAGAAAAAACACTGATGATCCTTCTTTCATCTTCAGACCAGCCTGACTAGACAGCAGTAGAAAAGCAAGAAATACTGCCAGTGCCATATTCCAGGGACAGATTCCAAAGCTAGAAATGTGCCTTTCCAAAGGGATGCTCAGTTTGAGAATACCACTTATGAAACTTCTTTCATCTTCAGACCAGCCTGGCCAGACAGCAGTGCAAAAGCAAGAAATATTGCCAGTGCCATATTTCAGGGACAGATTCCAAAACTTGAAATGTGCCTTTCCAAAGGGGTGCTCAGTTTGAGAATACCACTGATGAACCTTCTTTTATCTTCACAGCAGCCTGACCAGACAGCAGTGCAAAACCAATAAATATTGCCAGTGCCATAATTCAAGGACAGATTCCAAAGCTAGAAGTGTGCCTTTGCAAAGGGGTGCTCAGTTTAATAATACCACTGATGAACCTTCTTTCATCTTCAGACCAGCCTGGCCAGACAGCAGTGCAAAAGCAAGAAATATTGCCTGTGCCATATTTCAGGGACAGATTCCAAAGCTAAAAATGTGCCTTTCCAAAAGGGTGCTCAGTTTGAGAATACCACTGATAAACCTTTTTTCATATTCAGACCAGCCTGACCAGATAGCAGTGCAAAAGCAAGAAATATTGTGAGTGCCATATGTCAGGGACAGATTCCAAAGCTAAAAAGGTGCTTTTCCTAGGGATGCTCAGTTAGAGAATACCACTGATGAACCTTCTTTCATCTTCAGACCAGCCTAGTCAGACTGCCATGCAAAAGCAAGAAATATTTCCACTGCCATATTTCAGGGACAGACTCCAAAGCTAGAAATGTGCCTTTCCAAACGGGTGCTCAGTTTGAGAAAACCACTGATGAACCTTCTTTCATCTTCAGACCAGTCCGATCAGACAGCAGTGCAAAAGCAAGAAATATTGCCAGTGCCATATTTCAAGGTCAGATTCCAAAGCTAGAAATGTCCGTTTCCAAAGGGGTTTTCAGTTTGAGAATACCACTGATTAACCTTCTTTCATCTTCAGACCAACCTGGACAGACAGCAGTGCAAAAGCAAGTAATACTGCCACTGTCATATTTCAGGGACAGATTCCAAAGTTAGAAATGTGCCTTTCCAAAAGGGGGCTCAGTTTGAGAATACCACTTATGAACCTTCTTTCATCTTCAGACCAGCCTGGCCAGACAGCAGTGCAAAAGCAATAAATATTGCCAGAGCCATATTTCAGGGACAAATTTCAAAGCTAGAAATGTGCCTTTCCAAAGGGGTGCTCATTTTGAGAATACCACTGATGAACCTTCTTTCATCTTCAGACCAGCCTGACCAGACAGCAGTGCAAAAGCAAGAAATATTGCCAGTGCCATATGTCAGTGACAGATTCCAAAGCTAGAAATGTGCCTTTCCAAAGGGGTGCTCAGTTTGAGAATACCACTGATGAACCTTCTTTCATCTTTAGACCAGACTGGCCAGACAGCAGTGCAAAAGGAAGAAATATTGCCACTGCCATATTTCAGGGACAGACTACAAAGCTAGAAATGTGCCTTTCCAAAGATGTGCTCAGTTTGAGAATACCACTGATGAACCTTCTTTCATCTTCAGACCAGCCAGACCAGACAGCAGTGCAAATGCTAGAAATACTGCCAGTGCCATATTTCATGGACAATTCCAAAGCTAGAAATGTGCCTTTCCAAAGGGGTGCTCAGTTTGAGAATACCACTGATGAACCTTCTTTCATCTTCAGACCAGCCTGGCCAGACAGCAGTGCAAAAGCAAGAAATATTGTCAGTGCCATGTTTCAGGGACAGATTCCAAAGCTAAAAATATGCCTTTCCTAAGGGGTGCTCAGTTTGAAAATGCCACTGATGAATCTTCTTTCATCTTCAGACCAGCCTGGGCAGACAGCAGTGCAAAAGCTAGAAATATTGCCACTGCCATATTTCAGGGACAGATTCCAAAGCTAGAAATGTGCCTTTCCAAAGGGGGCTCAGTTTGAGAATACCACTTATGAACCTTCTTTCATCTTCAGACCAGCCTGGCCGGACAGCAGCACAAAAGCAATAAATATTGCCAGTGCCATATTTCAGGGACAAATTCCAAAGCTAGAAATGTGCCTTTCCAAAGGGGTGCTCAGTTTGAGAATACCACTGATGAACCTTCTTTCATCTTCAGACCAGCCAGACCAGACAGCAGTGTAAAAGCAAGAAATACTGCCAGTGCCATATTTCAGGGACAGATTCCAAAGCTAGGAATGTGCTTTTCCAAAGGGGTGCTCAGTTTGATAGTACCACTGATGAATCTTCTTTCATCTTCAGACCAGCCTGGCCAGACAGCAGTGCAAAAGCAAGAAATATTGCCAGTGCCATATTTCAGGGACAGATTCCAAAGCTAAAAATGTGCCTTTCCAAAGGGGGCCTCAGTTTGAGAATACCACTGATGAACCTTCTTTCATCTTCAGACCAGCCTGGCCAGACAGCAGTGCAAAAGCAATACATACTGCCAGTGCCATATTTCAGGGACAGATTCCAAACCTAGAAATATGCCTTTCCAAAGGGATGCTCAGTTTGAGAATACCACTGATGAACTTTCTTTCATCTTCAGACCAGCCTGAGCAGACAGCAGTACAAAAGCAAGAAATATTGCCAGTGCCATATTTGAGTGACCGATTCCAAAGCTAGAAATGTGCCTTTCCAAAAGGGTGCTCAGTTTGAGAATACCACTGATGAACCTTCTTTCATCTTCAGACCAGCCTGAGCAGACAGCAGTGCAAAAGCAAGAAATATTGCAAGTGCCATATGTCATGGACAGATTCCAAAGCCAAAAATGTGCCTTTCCTAAGGGGTGCTCAGTTTGAGAATACCAGTGATGAACCTGCTTTCATCTTCAGACCAGCCTGGCCAGACAGCAGTGCAAAAGCAAGAAATATTGCCACTGCCATATTTCAGGGATAGACTCCAAAGCTAGAAATGCCAAAGCTAGAAATGTGCCTTTCCAAAGGGGTGCTCAGTTTGAGAATACCACTGATGAACCTTCTTTCGTCTTCAGACCAGCCTGGCCAGACAGCAGTGCAAAAGGAAGAAATATTGCCATTGCCATATTTCAGGGACAGATTCCAAAACTAAAAATGTGCCTTTCCAAAGGGGTGCTCAGTTTAAGAATACCACTGATGAATCTTCTTTCATCTTCAGACCAGCCTGACCAGACAGCAGTGCCAAAGCAAGAAAGATTGCCAGTGCTATATATCAGGGACAGATTCTAAAGCTAGAAATGTGCCTTTCCAAAGGGGTGCTCAGTTTGAGAATACCACTGATGAACCTTCTTTCATCTTCAGACCAGCCTGACCAGACAGCAGTACAAAAGCAAGAAATATTGCCAGTGCCATATTTCAAGGACAGATTCCAAAGCTAGAAATGTGCTTTTCCAAAGGGGTGCTCAGTTTGAGAATACCACTGATGAACCTTCTTTCATATTCCGAACAGCCTAGCCAGATAGCAGTGCAAAGGAAAGAAATATTGCCAGTGCCATATTTCAGGGACAGATTCCAAAGCTAGAAATGTGCCTTTCCAAAGGGGGGCTCAGTTTGAGAATACCACTGATGAACCTTCTTTCATCTTCAGACCAGCCTGACCAGACAGCAGTGTAAAAGCAAGAAATATTGCCAGTGCCATATTTCAGGGACAGATTCCAAAGCTAGAAATGTGCCTTTCCAAAAGGGTGCTCAGTTTGAGAATACCACTGATGAACCTTGTTTCATCTTCAGACCAGCCTGGCCAGACAGCAGTGCAAAAGCAAGAAATATTGCCAGTGCCATACTTCAGGGACATATTCCAAAGCTAGAAATGTGCCTTTCCAAAGGGGTGCTCAGTTTGAGAATACCACTGATGCACCTTCTTTCATCTTCAGACCAGCCTTATCAGACAGCAGTGCAAAAGCAAGAAATACTGCCAGTGCCATATTTCAGGGACAGATTCCAAAGCTAGGAATTTGCCTTTCCAAAGGGGTGCTCAGTTTGAGAATACCACTGGTGAACCTTCTTTCATCTTCAGACCAGCCTGACCAGACAGCAGTGCAAAAGCAAGAAATATTGCCAATGACATATTTCAGAGACAGATTCCAAAGCTAGGAATGTGCCTTTCCAAACAGGTGCTCAGTTTGAGAATACCACAGACGAACCTTCTTTCATCTTCAGACCAGCCAGACCAGACAGCAGTGCAAAAGCAAGAAATACTGCCAGTGCCATATTTCAGGGACAGATTCCAAAGCTAGGAATGTGCCTTTCCAAAGGGGTGCTCAGTTTGAGAATACCACTGATGAACCTTCTTTCATCTTCAGACCAGCCTGACCAGACAGCAGTGCAAAAGCAAGAAATATTGCCAGTGCCACATTTTAGGGACAGATTCCAAAGCTAGAAATGTGTCTATCCAAAGGGGTGCTCAGTTTGAGAATACCACTGATGAACCTTCTTTCATCTTCAGACAAGCCTGGCAAGACAGCAGTGAAAAAGCAAGAAATATTGCCAGTGCCATATTTCAGTGACAGATTCCAAAGCTAGAAATGTGCCTTTCCAAAGGAGTGCTCAGTTTGAGAATACCACTGATGAACATTCTTTCATCTTCAGACCAGCCTGACCCGACAGCAGTGCAAAAGGAAGAAATATTGCCAGTGCCATAGTTCAGGGACACATTCCAAAGCTAGAAATATGCCTTTCCAAAGGGGTGCTCAGTTTGAGAATACCACTGATGAACCTTCTTTCATCTTCAGACCAGCCTGACCAGACAGCAGTTCAAAAGCAAGAAATGTTGCCAGTGCCATATTTCAGGGACACATTACAAAGCTAGAAACAGAAGAATACATGAGCGCTTTGGACAACATATGGACATTAAGGACATGATGGAAGACATGGACATGTTTTAGAAGCCAGCAAAATCAGAGCTATGATCTCATAGAAATTGAAGGGTTCGTACCAGTTAATTTTTTTTTACAAATAAACTAAGATGTTAGAGTTAACTGTTATTTTAAAAATTAGAATGAGAATTTGAATTTTAGGGCAGATATTATGCATTTATTAAATGTATTCTTTGTTCAAATTCACCTACAATACAGCCAGGGGGTCGACTTTGGTCGCCCGCGACAGGGATACAGTTAACTATATGACATATTTTACATGCGGCCCCAAGACAATTTATGTTGACTCAATGCAGCCACTGCAAGTGAAAAGATTGGACACCCCTGCTCTAGAGGCTGCTGAAACCATGCTCTTATCACTTGCATGCATGTTTGTGTGTCTTTCTGTAAGCTTGTGTATTTGACAAAACTCTATGGCTTTGCTCAATATTAAATCACTATCTTGAAGCAACATCTTTCTCACTGCAGCATTATTAATACCACACAGAAACCTGTCCTTTAACAACTCATCTTTCAAGACATCAAATCTGCACATTTTAGCTTTGTTTCTTAAGTCAGTAATGTAAGCTTCAAAAGTTTCTCATGGCTTTTGGTCGCTTGTATAAAACAAATACCTCTCTAGTGTAACATCTGTCTGGGGGTTACACATTTCTTTAAATGCATGTTTCAAGCACTCAGGGTCCTCCCTTGATTCAGCTTGTACAGCTATAGGACAGTTTTCCCCTTCTCCTGCATACACTGCTGATGCATACATAAATGAACACTCTTTTTCAATGTCTTCTGACCCCCCACTAGATCAAGCAGAGTAAATGCCCTCAAAAGTGCATCTTTATCAGAAAAAGCTGCTTGTATGAAAATGTCGTATTCCTGCTCAAACACTTTCCAATTCTCTGCAATATTATGATCAAAAACAAGTGGACTGGGTCTGCAAAATGCCTCCGCCATGCCAACACACAGTAATAAAGACCTTTGGAATTATGTACAAACATGCACACATATATGTCAGACATTTATGCCAGAAATTTATAATTTTGCTCAACAGCATAACAGACTCTTTGAAATAAGTGCACTTTGCGAAATAAGTCTCTATAGCACAAGAAACAATTTGAAATCAGTGTACTTTGCGAAACCACTCTTATCAGTGTAAGAAAGATTTCAAAATGTCTGCACTTTGTAAATGAACTGTACACAGCACAAGAAACTTTATGAAATGACAACTTTGTAAAATATCTCTGTACAGTGTAATACTTTGCAAATTAACTACTTTGAACACATTAAACTCTTTGAAATAATTGTACTGTAATAAAGCACAAACTGCAAACACTTTGCACAATCTGAGATGCTTCGAACACGTCTAGTTATACTTTGAATACCTTTAGTCAATCCAAAATAGTAGCTCGTATCAAAAAACAGGATGTATATCATATGTCTGAACGCCTAAACTTCAAACTGGGAAGTACGAAGTCTAAAAATAATGAAGCTGTGGAACATCGAATTCTTTCCCAGGGAAAGAATTTGGTTGGCTGGTTCTCCGGCTTTGTTATTTCCTCCACTGTGGTGCGATCTCGGAATTGGTATATTTAAGTAGGGGGGTGTGGGGGGCACAGCCCCCCACATTAGAAACAGTATTTAGTGTTCGTGTGTTTATGCATTTTGTACCAGAACAGCGATTTTTTTTCCCTGAGAAAAACAATCGCTGTTCTGAGTGTTTGGAGTATTAAGTTTTTGAACTTTTGGGTTTGATATTTACATTGTCAATGTTTTGAGACTTCGACTATGTGATACAGACCCCAAAAAACATGGTCATGTACTAAACAAATGCAGTCACTTTGCTTTTCAATTCTCATTTTGCCCTTTTATTGTACTCGTTATGCTTGTTTGACTTTTATCATGTTCGTTATACTTTTCTTGTGCTCGTTTTACTTTTAACATACTCATTATGCAAATCAGAAGTAATTCTGAATTCTCTCATAAGTATTTCAAATAACTATCAAATATCGTGATTTCAAACATTTTGTTTAATCAATAATGTGTTTTGTGCTTTTCGTTTGATTAATAATGCATTCTGTGCTTTGCAAATGCTCTGTATCATTTTCTTTATGAAATAATGTGCTTTGCAAATGCTCTGTATCATTTTCTTTATGAAATAAATCATTTATGCAAGTTTTAACTACTTGAAATTCATTTCTGACCTCTTTCAATCATTTGAACAGGTTGGGAAGAGTCATTCCTCTATATACCTCCACTTCTAAATGTGCGCCTCATTGCATCGACTTCTGGCTTTTTGTCGCTCAGACATCCTAATTCGAACACCATGTCATTCAGGCATGCCACTTCTAACACCATGTCATTCAGGCATGCCACTTCTAACACCATGTCATTCAGGCATGCCACTTCTAACACCATGTCATTCAGACATGCCACTTCTAACACCATGTCATTCAGACATGCCACTTCTAACACCATGTCATTCAGACATGCCACTTCTAACACCATGTCATTCAGACATGCCACTTCTAACACCATGTCATTCAGACATGCCACTTCTGACACCACATCGCTTGTGTGGTCAGGATAAAACAAACAAACAAACAAACAGTTTTGGGTTTGGTTCAAGCAGCTTTATTACATGCAAACACATCAGGATTGAGGCTTAGTAACTTAAACTTATAAACAGACTGACTACTGCACTCATACATGTTAACGCTCTGGCTGTTCACTCAAAATGGCACTGCTCCCTGCATATGCTGTCAATTTATATGCACATGCCTAACTTTGAAATGCTTCTTAAAGTCACAACACACCCCCTGATCTACAATACCCATGTAGTGAGGTGGATGGAAAAGACAAGACTGGATCTGATTTACCATCCAGAAATTATTGCATCAAAAAATGTAGGTTATATTATGAACCTTAAGACCAAGCACTCACAAATGTCTTGCTTAGACAAAGAAATAAATGCTGATAGGCTTTTGATTTCATTTATGTACTGTACAAAACACCACTGCAACACATCTGAGATATCACACTGCTGAAAGTTTTCCATTCAAATAAAAAATATGAAGAAGTCCATGTGACTTGTTCAGTCTAGTTAATAAACCAACCTTGATAGTCATTTAAGTTTCATAGGAATTACTCTATATAGCTTCATGGGTTATGCATGGTGATGCCACACCACAATGGCTGTGGTTCACACACTTATCTCCTGACCTTCACTGACATCATTCACTTCGTCACTGGTAATTTGTAAGATAACATCTGTGGAAGCCCAGGGTCAAGCCCCCAAACTAGTTTGTGAAAAAAAAAAGCAAGATCCTTCTCTACCTATTGCAAGAGTCATACCTGCAAAAAACTGAACATGATGTGGCAACACCGAATAGAACAAAAGAGATTGCTGGCAGGACTTAGGAAAGTACCTGTCATGACAGCATGAATTTGTAGGAAATGTATAACTTTTTTAAAGTGCACAGACAGTAAGTGAATGAAAGCTAAAATCACTTACAGTGGTTAGGTGTCTGAGAAGTAAGGACTTGCAGTTTACTGAAACACAAAACACGTTTTTGTAAAGTATGACATTTTTTGTGTCTTTCGGCTTTTTCCCGGTTAGGGGTTGCCACAGCGGAACTCCAGTCCGCTAATGATTGACAGTTGATTTTTATGTACCGGCTTGCCAGGCCTGACGCACAACCTTCAATGAATGTACGCCCATTCACGCATATCTCCACGCAGAAGACGCTGTAGCTGAGAATCGAACCGAACAGCATCTTACTGTGAGGAGACAACGCTACTGCAGCACCACCACCACGGGTGTTTTACAAAATATTTGTTGCACTTAGAAAATGCCTGACCAGAGCTAGTCACCACACTTAGGAATAGTGGGAGTCTTGCTGCATGCTGTACTGTTCAATTTATTTTAGCAACAACTAAGAATCACATGCCTTAAAGGGAACTGAAAATGTATTGAGTTCTGCATAGCATAATACAGATGTTAGTGGTCAAGAATATGTTCTTGTTAAAGTTAGAATACTACAAGAAAATGTAAAGAGCAATAGCAAATGCTTCCACATCTCCAGACACTCAGGTGGCTCTCAATGTAACAAATCACAGGAACAGACATCCTGTAACAATTTCTTGCACCAAGGAAAACAAAGACGTTAGCAAACTAAATGAAATATTGTCAGGATATAATCATTACTGCTAAAATTTTGCATTAATAAAGCAATGTATTGCCACAGTCATAGCATAGTTAAACAAATATGCATTCATTTTCTTCTTACTTGCACAGTCGAGGAGGGAATGCCTAAAAATGTCAAGCACACAGGAGGCTTAACAAACTGGCTGTAGGCAAACAGGAGTATTACTCATTTCATTATACAAGCATAAAAATACATTCGTTATCTGTTCCAATGATTCAAAAAAAAAAATAAAAAAGTAACCCTTTCACCTGAGTCAGTTGTAGTATCACTTGGCAGCATTACTGAATAATGTAATATGCAGCATAATTCATAAAGTAAACCTGCCTAAGAAATGTTTTAATATGCACTTACAATAAAATACTATAACAGCAACTTATGAGTCCTACTTGTCTACATTTTGTTTGTGTGGAAGGGATATTATTTGTCTTTCCCCCCTTTTTCCCCTTTGTGTTCCCTTTTCCACAGGGACAGAGATCCTAGGAGGCAGCCCAGCCTTGTACCTTGTAAGGAACGTTCACAATCTCCCTCTGCGAACCTACAGATGTTGGGTCTTGGTAGTGGCTCCAGTTCTGTGGGCACCCCCAGCACTGCATAGGCTGAAAAGCCAAAAAAGGTGTGAGCCTGGAGACTTGGTAGAGGATGCAGTCAAGCAGGCAGTAGAGAGAGACACCTTCAACCTATGCAAGACTTCTTCAGTGGGCTACAGACTCTCTGAACCACTAAGCTATGTCCATCAGGCCACTGGAGGCTTACACTTCCATGTCATCTAGGTTTCCACTGGAGTTCCATCAGCCATTTGGAATATTCAGGTCCTTTGGGCTGTGGTATGACTTGATTCAACATCCTCAAACTTTTGTGTGTGTGTGCCAACTGTATGTTTTGTGTCTCCCACCCAAGTCAGCCACAACAGTGTTCCTGACTTATCTGTCTCTTATGTTCATAGGTTTATAGGTAGGTACTAGGCTATCGGCCCAAGGGCCTAAGTAAGCCTAGCCAACAAGGTTCCCTGACTTATGCCACCCAAGAAAGTTAATTTCCTGTGCCCCTGTCGAGCAGAGCCACAGGTGTGATCCCCAGGGTGTATTTCCTATTTCCCATCCACTCATCAAGACTTTTCTTGAAGAGTGCTAATGAGGAACTTTGCTTGACATAGATGGGTAGCTTGTTTCAGAGTATAGGAAGTCTCTGGGACAGGAATCTATACCTCCAGCATGTCCTGTTTATTGTGGTGACAAGGTTTAGGTCCCTAGAGCCTGTAGCTCAGAGGGATTGGGATTTCTTTAGGTGTAGCATGTCCGACAGTTCTGGGTTTAACATAGCTTTATATGTTAGGCAAAGATCTCCTTGGAGTAGGCAATATGCTACAGAGTAAAGCTGGAGTTTTTTGAGATGGTCAGTGTAGGGCATCAGTTTGAGGCCAGTAATCCTCTTTGTGAGGTACTTCTGTGGCCTTTCCAGCTGCTGCAGATGTCTTGTGAGGTACATTCCAAAAGGGGCATTGTACTCTATAATGGGTCTAATGAGTGCCAAGTAGAGGGGAACAATGACCTCTTTTTTCCTGGAGGAAAACCCTTTTGTGATGAGGTGTGCCACATAGAAGGATTTCCTGACTATTGTGGTGATGTGATTATCAAAGGAGAGACTACTGTCCACCTGGGTCCCAAGATCTCTTATCACACATTCGGTGTTAAGCAGACTGCAGTTTATGTGGTAGTTCATAGGTACAGAGTTTTTACCAAAGGGGATGACAATGCACTTTTTGGCACTGAGCTTCAGGCCATGCCTCTGACACCAGGCATCTGTCTCAGTGAGGCCGTTCTGTAGGATGTCCACATCATTTGGGGACACGACTATGGCTCCTAGTTTGCAGTCATTTGCAAAGGTCATTAGCCAGAGGCCTTTTGTGTTAGCCTGTATTTCAGAGAAGTAGATACCAAACAGGAGAGGTCCCAGGACTGAACCCTGTGGTACTCCACTTGTCACTGGTTTGAAGTCAGATTTGGAGTCTGCAACTTTTACAGTGTGGGTTCTGTCAGTGAGCCAGTTGGCAACCCATCTTGTGACATAGGGATTTACACCTAGTTTACTGAGTTTAGCTATAATTCAAGAATGGGGGATGGTGTTGAAAGCCTTGGCAAGGACAAGATAGGCTGTGTGAGCCACCTTACCCTCGTCTACGGCTTTGGTGACTGCCTCAAAGAAGTCGATCAGGTTCAGAAGGTATGATCTGCCTTTAACAAATCTGAACTGGGTGGTGTCCAGAGTTTGGAGGTTACCAATATCTTTGTTTATGAGCTCCATGATGATACATTCCACGGCCTTGCAGATCAGGCTCATCAGGCTAATAGGGCAATAGTTCCCAGGATTAGTGGTGGCTCCTCCTTTGTGGAGTGAGATAACTGTTGCTGTGTGCCATTAGCCTGACGTGAGACTATGATTGAACATGGTGCTTAGGTGGGGAGCCAGTTCATCCTGAAGTTCGTGTAAAACGCAGCCTGGGATGTTGTCCGGTCCCATGGATGCTGGGTTTTTGGTTTTAGAGAGTGCAGCTTTTACCTGCATAGATGTGATTACAGGGACTCTGCATTCTTCCTGTAAAGATATGGGCCCTTTAGGGGGTGAGAGGGGGGGTAATGTTAGCACTGAACCTATCTACCAGGATGTTGGCAATATCAGTTGGTTCTATAATTTTCGTGCCATTGTGCTGTAACTCAGAGCAGATCTGGATGTTGCCATTGAAATTCTTGACATAGCTATAGAATGCTCTGTGGTTGCCCTTAGAATCAGTGGTGATTTTGTTTTCGTAGCTAGCTTTGGAGGATCTTATAAGGGATCTCAGCTTCTTACTGAGGCTGACCAGGGAGCTCCTCCACTCATGGGATTTTACTCTCTTTTTGCAACAGTTTCTTCCTCCTGTTGTAGAGTTTGTTTATGGCAGGGGACCACCAGAATGGCTTCCCTTTTTGGAGGGTAGCGTCTTGGCTCTGTTTAGGATAGCACACTCCATGCACTTCTGTAAGTGCCTATAGAGTGCATTTGTGTAGTATTCAGCAGTCATAACTGTATTGTCCATCTACATGGGTGTCATGAAGTTCACCACTTTTGTCTTAAGAAGCATGAAGTTGGCTTTGGAGAAATATTTTACAGTGGTTTCCTTGGGTGGGGGTGAGATGTGGATATCTAGGGTGATTAGCTTATGGTCGGATCTGACCAACGAAGAGATGACTTCAGGTATGGAACACCAGTCACTTATGTTGGTAATGACTAGGTCTAGGATACTGTTGCCTCTGGTGGGGGTGTGGATAAGGTGATCCAGGGCATTGGAATTTATGAATTCCAGAAAGTGTTGAGTGAAGGAGTTAGTAAATGAGTAGTTTTCCCAGTTAATGGTGGGGTAGTTGAAATCACCCATTATTAGGGTGTTTGGTTGAACCCTAATATTTTTCAGTATATCAAGAAAAGAGGAGTGAAACCACAAAGAACCGTTTGGATCGACACAATACCTCAAAACTAGTAAACCAAACGGAAAATACCTTACACAGCTGTGATAGCAAAATAAATCCACCGGTCCCAGAATAAAAGCAAAATGTATTTAATAAATATCCACAGTACTTTTGTTGAGCGCTTTCACTCGTCAAGGCGAGTTTCTTCAGAACAATAGTAAAGTGCACCTGTGATCAATTTATATAAAAAATGGCGCCAAAAACTCAATAATTAATGAGTGCATTTAAAAAACATTCTCAAAAAATGCATTTAAAAAAATAGTATTTGAAAAATACTACTATATAAAAAACACTATGTAAAAAACACTATGTAAAAAATCATGTAAGATGTCCCCTAAATCAATATTGTATTACATACTCATTGTGCTATTTGTGTTACTATTTATATTACTATTTACTACTTAATGAATACAAATAATGATATAGTAAATGTTGTGTATCTAAAAAGTTCTTTAACTGTTCAACATTAACAATGGCTTGATTGATAGAAAATCATTGATGCCTGGGGCAGTATTGGCATCTGTTAATACCTGCCAATATAATTCCCTGTATGCTAAGTAGTTTTTCACATTTCCTCCCCTGGGATTACTTTTTACTACTTCTAATATGGCAAACTTGAATTTATGTTCCATCCCTTTTTCCTCCATATGCCTTGCCAGGGCGTTCTTTGTATCTTTCTTTTTAATACAATATAGTTGTGAATATATTCTTTGTCTAAGTTGTCTCTCGGTCTTCCCTATATAAAATGAGGGACAGACCGAACATAGTGCAATGTATACCAGCATCTTGGTTCTACAATTGCCCTTAGATACATAAATCTTGTTCTTATTAATATTTTGCAAAATTATAGGGCTTTTTTCAAATATGCTGGAACATTGGTTACAAAACCCACATTTACCTGTGTGTGTGTCATCTGCTTTCTTAATTCTAATATTCAACTCTAACAAATTTTTAATGTTCCTGCCCATTTTGTTAATAAAAATAGGAGCTGTTCCAACTATGTCAGCTACTGCTTGTTCATCTGTCAATAAATGCCAGTTCTTAATCATTATGTCCTTTATAATATGGCTAAATGGACCATATTCAATAATGCAAGCTCTGTTGAATCTTTTGTGTCTATTGCTACCAATAGGATCCAATTCATTTAAGTTATTGACTGATGGACTATTAGGTTCTGATACTAAATTGTGAAGGTCATTTGTATCCAAAATGTTGTTACTTCCTAACAGTGATGTATATCTACTACCCCTCTGACTGATGACATACGTAGAAATGTCCTTCATAATTTCTTTGTCATATCCCCTTTCCAAGAATAATGCAGTAATGAAATCAATTTCATTAATCGTATCCTCATAGTCAGAGGTCATATGAATAGCCCTGATACATTGGCCTTTGTATATATTCCTTTTAACATTAGTTGGATGAAAACTGCTGAAATCCAAATATGAGTTAGTAAATGTAGCTTTTCTAAATATTCTTGATTTCAAGCAGCCATTTTCTACACTTACTAGTGTGTCTAAATACGGCACCCCTTTGTTATTAAACTCAGATGTAAATTTTAAAAATTCACTGCTGGTATTAATGTATAATAAGAATTCAGAGAATGAACTATTATCTCCTTTCCATAATATATATATATCGTCGAGAAACCGGGAATAATATGCTATAGAGGAATAATATGGACTGTTGAATATGGTCCTTTCCTCCCAGTCCAACATAACCAGGTTTGCAAATATGGGTGCGTAAGCCGCACCCATAGCCACTCCCCTGGTTTGTCTAAACAATTCCCCTTCATAATATATATAATTATTTTGCAATATTGTGCTCATTAAATCAGCCAGTAGGGATATCCTGTCCCCTGCCTCTGGTGGGGGTGTGGATAAGGTGATCCAGGGCATTGGAATTTATGAATTCCAGAAAGTGTTGAGTGAAGGAGTTAGTAAATGAGTAGTTTTCCCAGTTAATGGTGGGGTAGTTGAAATCGCCCATTATTAGGGTGTTTGGTTGAACCCTAATATTTTTCAGTATATCAAGAAAAGAGGAGTGGGAATCCTGGAGCATGGTGGGGGATCTGTAGCATGCTACAATTTGGATTGCAGTTTTGCCCACAGTTAGTTGCACTTGGATAACTTCGGATGCATTATGCTGCGCAACTAGCCTAGAGGTGTGGATATCCTTAATGAATATGGACACACCTCTGCCTTTGGTGTTCTGGTCCAGGTTAGATGGCCAAAAAGTGTGGTATGAGTTATAGCCTGGTAATGCAGGGGTGCTCTCTAGAGCCTCGAACCAGGTCTCAGTCACTGCACAGATATCGATGTTCTCCATTTTAAGGAGTGCCTCGACTGAGTGCATTTTGAGATTTAGACTTCTAGCATTGAGTAGCATTACCCTCAGTTTTTGCTTGCCTGATCCTGTTATGGTGGTGAATTCGTCATTTGAACCTTGCCTAAAAAAGGCACTATAGGGCCGGCAAGACCCTTAGCCAGTATCTGGAATCCCAGGGGCAACAGGTGCAGGCCATCTCTGGCAAAGCATCGTGGTCTGTCGACCATGTTATCCCAGGCAGAGAGATACTGGATGCCCTTAGAATGACACCAGAAGCTTATTCAATTGTTGAAGTCAATCATTTTGTCATTGTACTGCGGTATCATTCTGGGCGATGGCAGGATGCTACTCAGGGCTAGGGTCATACCTGCCTGGGCTACAAGATCGGATAGCTCTTCCATGTCTCTTTTCATGTAGTCCAGGGAGGTACATCTCAGGTCATTCACACCAACATGGACAATGACAGAGTCATATTTGTACTTGTGGAGTGACCTGAGTGTGTGGGTTATGTGGTAGCTCCTAGCACCCGACAGGCAGCTGACAGTAACCTTCTCCTTGTTTAGCCTGGTGAGTGGGACATCAGTGCGCCTGACTATAGAGTCACCTATGACTAGTGTGTTGGGTACGTTGTTTTGCCTTATGGGCTGTGGTTTATTGGCACACTGAGTCTGTGGGCTGTGTGTCATTTGGGTTGTATTAGGGGGTAGAGGTTGCTTGCGTTTCTGCTTTGGAGGTCTCTGTTGCTTGAGCAGATTATTACTGAGAGTCTCCACAAATGTTTTTGTGTTTCTATGTGTGGATTTTGGTGGTGTAGGTTTAGTGAGACTATGTGATAAGTGTGGTGTGGTGCAAGCATTTACCTTCTCCTCTTGACTGTCAAGTTCAGTCTTGGTTGGAGAGAGCTTTACCTCCAGTTTGGCTAGATAAGTGCACCTCTCACAGGTTGTGGTGCTGGGTGGTAGGAGGAGAGGGTTGTCTGTGTATATGACGCAATTGCTACATTGCCCCAAGACACCCAAATTCATCAGATAGACAGGAGAGAACACTGGGAGCTGACCCTTGGACATGCCTGAATAAAAAACTACTTTCCTCTAGACAAGTGAGGAAAGTGATTATAAGAGCTGTTTTTCACTAAACAAGTGAGGAAAGTAAGTACAAAAACTGTTTTCCTCCTGGTTAAGAGGAATGTTGAGTGCTGTAGTAATTTGTAGCTTATTTAGTGCTAACAACAAGTTCTGAACAAGTTCTGAGCATGAATAAGCAAATTCAAGTGCTAAAACTAAGTATCTGTACCTGGATCTTGTGGCAGATAGGCTACCTAGTGTTTACCACTCCCACTGATAAGCTAGAATGCTTCCCTCCAACACAGAAAGGCTTGGGGGACTCAGAAGCTTACAAACAGTCCTAGATACAGCAAATCTGTATCTGGACCAGACTAGTTACAGGAAAGGTGGGAAACAAGCGCAAACGCAAATGCAAATGTTGTGTCCATTCCTTAGCTGTTCCCTAAGCTTTTCTTACAGTCTTTTCCATTATTCTTTCACCAACTTCTTACTTATACAGAAAATTTGAAAAATAGGGGTGTCTATCTCCCACAAAAAAAAAGGTACACCTCTTCTCCCACCTCTTTCAGCAAAACTCTCTTGATGCATTCCTTTTGTTCCTTTTGTACACACTTTGTCTTCTCTGTTCCCCATTTCCAGTCTTCTAAAAATAATGATGATGTCCACTTAAGGGCACCCATACATTCAGTACATAAACCTTACTATTTTTTTTAATTCACTACTACATAGTTGCATTGAGTGTCACTCTCCTTAAATGAGCACCAGCAATAGAAGCCCTCACTCATCTCCCAGTTATGAACGAAGGTAATCAATTTACACTCAAAACTTTACATTCTCAAAATCTCACAGTAATTTTAATCTACTTTATGAATTTAATCTACTTTATGAATTTAAAGACAGTACACAAAAAATTGAGGATGTATCTGCACAGCCCTTCACATTTGCGCAGTCAGCACCATTAAATAGTGGTGAACATATTTGCATAAGAGCATGGTGGCACTCCTTGCCATTTGGTCTTGTGCAAATATGAACTCTGGGACTTTGAATACCACCATACAAGTCAAATTAATGTCAGGATATTCAATGTCTTTTCTTGCTTCACAGTTGCAATATAATAAAGAAATAATGCTGCTTAATTATTTCAGTCAGAACTCATTAGATACATAAAAATAAAAATTCTAAGAAGGAAAAGTGTGACATTTCAATAACCATATCATTAAAATAAAATATTTTAATTACTTCAGTGTAGCTGGTGTAAGGAGAAGAAGATGAAAGCCTATATAACGATTCTCATTCTTTCAAAGTGAAGTAGAGATTTTTTTTTTCAGCAGCTCTAATAAAAAAGCAGTGGCTTCATGAGGGAGTGGAAATGCAACTGCAGTGCTATCCAAGTTGGAAAAATTAATGTTGGGTATAAATGAGGGTGTATTTAAATGACCAATGACTGCAAAATTAAATCAGAAAATGTTATTAATGATAACTGAACTTGAAATCAAAATGGTGAAAACCATTAAAATGGCAATACTCGGGTCATAAAAAGGTTAATTAAAAGATATGTCATAATATAATATTATATTCCATTACTTTTGAAATGGTATATTTACTGAACAACAAACCACTAATAATGGGAAAAAACTAAATTTTAAGCTAATTCAACCTTTATTGCTCAACCCCACTTTCTGTGTTATTTAATAGGTATGAAAGTAAGATGGAGATGGGATTCATATACTGAGGAGCTTTGTATTAGCAACTACAAAAAGACAATGCAGATACATTAACATAATCACTAAAGTGAATGCATAAACAATTCTGAGTAATGTTCAAGTATAAAGAACAGGAATGAGGCTTATTTCTTTGTATTCCACATTTGTGTGCTTTGTGTGTTTGGAACTTTTATTTCTTTGTATAGTTAAGTAAAATTTGTAGCCACATTATAATTTATGCAAGGCATGACTAATAGCATTTTATCCTGGTATATTATTCAATAGAGTATCATTTTTCTTCAGTGCAGTTTACAGAAATACAAACAAAATCTAAATGCATGTTGATTACAACCTGGTCACAAAAATGAATGACTGTTTATGGCAGTGTATGGTTTCCAGTTTTCTTAGATCCTGATATGGTCTCTAAAGATGACAAAATGTTTTATATACTGTTGCTGCCTATGCCATATTTCATTATGTATGATCATCTGAAACCATCTGTTATCCTGCTGGAATACTAATTTAAACATGCTAAACTTCTTGTAATGAAATAGCTGTATGTGAACATATGTTATTACTGATACTCAGAGGTGTAATCATTGGCTCTAGGTGATTTGGTTACATTGGCTAATGTTGATACAATACCCCAACCCATATAAAAATGGGAAACAGGAAGATGATGATGTTGATTATCAAAATTTATTCATATTTAATGCTGTTTTTATAATTTATTATTGTTCTACAACTGTTGCTTTATTTATTTTGCTTTGCTACATTTTCTGCTGACTGACCATCAATAAACTAACTATTGACTGCAACACTGCTTTAAAGATTGATTGTTTCATTGTTCTACTGTATGTAAAGTAGCTCTAATCTTTTCTAGAAATATTTTATTTTTATGTCCTAGCTCCTTTCATGAAAACCTATAAAAACTTTCAAATGCCATTTTCAGCACACAGGTTATATAATTACTGTAGTATAGCCTGTGACAATGTGAAGTACTGCCATCTGTGCCAGACAGAACAGGGCAGCACGTGTAACATATGCCAGCATAGTTAGCTGGAGTTTTGTAAATAGTTTTGTGTCATTTGACCATCACACTGACTTGTACAGCTGCTTATGTTAAAAATGTATCACCGCTGTTATTATAACTGATTAAATGTATATGTTTAAACAAAGAATTCTGGAAGGGGAAAGAGTAGAAATTTTTGAAATTCTTCTATAATTTTCAAATACTGCACCACATCTTAGCAAAGCTCTGAATGTGTATTGTACCAGAGTCAGGTGACCAAATGTGATGTCATTCTATAACCAGCACTGAGAGGATGGAACTCACGCAGTAGCTTGTTTTGTTTTGTTTTTTGAACCTGGTATAAAAAAATCTATGACAGTTATCACAGTCAGTTAGTTGATCAGTTCGTTGAGTTCAGTTCAGTTAGTTGGACATTCATCACCTTGCCTTATAGAAGTAAGCAACTCAGTATCTAATATTGCCTTGCTGTATTAATTAAGTTAGCTAGGGAACAGTTCTCCTTTAGACAGTCAGGAATTACAGTAAGATAATTTAAGCATTGTTTCTTCTGCATCTGCTTGGATCTGCCCAACTGTGTTATTGTTTTATTTCTTCTGTGACTGAAACTCTGATGTTTATTGTACTTAGATATTGAATATTCTCATGTTTTCTATTTTATTATTTATTATTAAATAATTTTATACCTTTCATTGTGACTGGTCTTTTAGAGATAACTTTTAACATCTTGAGAGCACTTGTGCTTATTTTAGTGATACCTTGCCCACTCCAAAAAGCCTTGCTGTTTGTGTTACACTCTACCATTTATATTAGCATTGGTTTTATTCCGTATAATTGAATACCCTTATAACAGCCTGATAGTATCTGACTGGTGGCGGTGTAGTTAACTTATTGTCTGGGCATAAGGAGACACAGCTAGTAAATATGTGCCAGCCTTTCCCAGGAGTGTGTGTGCGTGTAAATGAAAATTAAATACCTAAGTGTTGGTGTGTCAGCTAGTTGGAACTGGGACACAGTGCTCCATAGTTAGTCTTGTTTGGGATCTTGAGAGACGGAGTCCAGTCCCAGGTCTGGGGGCATGTTCCTGGTGTGTTCTTGGGGAAAACTGTGCTGTCACATAGCCAAGTGAAATGTGTGAGAGATACTAATTCAAACATATAAAAACAATGAAAAGCTCAAGATGGTGACTGACCTGTAAACACCATTTTGCACAGCTCCGTAGTTTTAACTTAAGCCGATACATAAATGTTTGCATCAGAAGTTATTTGACTATAAAATCCAAACTTTTTATCTGCCTTAAAATTATGTTTCCTTCAAGTAAAACTACTCTGAAGAATATTTAAAATTTAGGATGTACTCGTGTTACCTAAACATGAGTAGGGGCTTGGTCTGCAAAGTACCATGCTTTACTCAGATGCCAACAGAAATGTGAAATCTAAATGCATGTAAAATACTGGTTGTTATACGTCAAAGATAAAGTAAACTTTATTGTCATTTAGAACTACACATGTGTAGCCTAAAGATAATTTCATGCATCAGTTCAATTCTTGAGATTACAAAGGAAAGTGAAACAACACATACAAGCAGAGGAACAAACATAACTAACAAATACTATACTACTCCCAATAAATGCAAGAAAGAGCACAGACATTTACCAACACTTATATACAAAAAGAATACCCTCCTCTGAGTTAAATTAACTACCCTATTTGAAGTAATACAAAACACACTACAGATTGGAAATGCCCAAGTTATTTGTCTAATATTGCACTTGAGTGAGTTAAATAATATTAACTAAAGATATAATAAATAAACATTGCCCCTACTTGGAATATAAATAATTATATATTGCACAAATAAATAAAAAAATGACTTATTATGTGTCCAGATCCCTGGGACTAGTGCCAGAGTTCAGAAGTCTAATCACTGTAGGGTAGAAACTGGTACTGAATTTTGTAGTCCTGCAGCAGATGCTGCGATATCTCCTGCCCAATGCCAGATGCTTAAAAAGACCATGTGCAGGATGCGTGTTGTCCTGTATTAGTTTGGTGGCCTTTTGGATGCTTCTTGCAGAATAAAGATGTATTGATGGAAGACTGGAACCTGTTACCTTTTCTGCATCCCTCACCACTCTTTGTAGCACCTTCCTTTCTGTAGCTGTGCAGCTTCCATACCACACTGTGAAGTTGCAGGTGAGGATGCTCTCTACTGCGCCTCTATAAAAGGTGGAGAGAACATGAGGAGGCAGCTTAGCTTTTTTCAGCATTCTTAAAAAGTGGAGGCATTGGTGCACTTTCATGACCAGTTGTCTGGTGTTTCCTGACCATGAAAAATCCACTGATATGTGTACACCCAGGAATTTCATACTCTTAACCCTCTCCACACTCTCACCATTGATGCTGAGCACTGGGTGGTTTGTTCTCCTTTTCCTGAAGTCAATGATAATCTCTTTGGTCTTGCTTACACTCAGGTTAAGGTTGTTCCCCTCCCACCAACTTATCAGAGATGCCACCTCCTCTCTGTACGTCTTTTTATCCTCCTTTGTGATCAGCCCCATGACTGTAGTGTCATCAGCAAACCTGATGATATGGTTGGACCTGTGCTTATCATAGCAGTCGTGGGTCAGGATACTGAATAACAGTGGGCTGAGAACACATCTCTGTGGAACTCTGGTGTTAATCATGATGCACTTTGATGTGTTCTTACCTGAACACACCCTCTGTGGTCTCTCAATCAGGAAGTCCAGGATCCAGTTACAAAGATGTTTACTGTTTCCTAAGTGTGCCAGTTTTAAATGCAGAGCTGAAGTCTATGGACAGCATCCTCACATAGTTGTCTTTGCCCTCTAAATGCCCAAGGGAGATGTGTAGTGCTACTGATATGGCATCAGCCATGGATCAGTTAGCTCTGTACGCAAACTGCAGAGGGTCAAAATCAGGAGGTAGGCATGATTAAAGATGGTTTTTGATCAGCCATTCAAAACATTTCATAACAGTGGATGTCAGAGAGAGTGGTCTGTAGTCATTAGGGCTACAGGGAGTGTTTTTCTTAGGTAGTGGGATGATGTTAGTTTCCTTGCAGCATGAGGGTACTTTTCATGGCAAGAGAGGTGTTCAATATTTCCTTGAGCACTGTACATAGTTGATCAACAAATCTTTTTAAAATCTTGCCCAGTATATTGTCTGAGCCAGCAGCCTTCCTGGGGTTCACGCTCCTTAGCTCTCTTCTTACCTCCTCTGTGTTGAGGCCGAGTACTGCATCAGTCTCATCAGTGGGTAGCTTTAGTGCCAACCTGTTTTCTTTCCTCAAATCTAGCAAAGAAGATGTTCAAACTTTCCAGGAATTCGATGCTGTCTTCACAATGTGCTGACCTGATTTTGTAGTCAGTGATCTCCTGTATGCCTTGTCACAGTCTCCTTGTATCCTTCATGTTTTCAAAGTGGCTCTGTACCTTTTTGCCATACTCCCTCTTAGCCTCCTTTATACCCCTCCTCAGATTACCTCTTGCTACACTTAGGGCTGCTTTGTCCTTAGTACTATAAGCTGCATTTCTCTCCTCCAGAAGCTTACCTTAGGGGGTCAAGCATGGCTTCTGTTTAGCTGTAATAGTGATGCTCTTAGTATTTGTTACCCCATCAACAAAGTTTGAAATGTATACCATCCCTACCTCAGTGTATTCATCAATGCTCAACTCCAACTAAAAATGTTTGTATTAAGCAGTAATAAAGAAGAAAATATTCTGAATAAAGTTATTAAATGTTATGTGACCTTTCCATTCAAGTCAGAAAAATGTTGATAGTGCAAGAACAAATGGAGATGCAGACCACCAAAGCCAAATTATCAACAATTTCCACTCCTGAAAAGGAAACTACATCCAAGCATGCCAGAACTGCTAAACAGAAAGAAGAGAGGAGATCATTCACTAAATCCAAGCCATATCAATGTTTTGCTCCTGAGGATTTGAAAGAATTGCTACAACCTGTCCAATCAGCAATCCAACAACTTACGAAACCGGTAAAGGCGCTGTGTCTTACAATAAGCCAAAAAGCCAGCAGATTGGATATAACGGAGACAAAAATAATGAAAAATGAAGTTAAAATTGAAAATCTTCAAAAAATCTGTCAGTCTAATACAACAAACATTCAGGATATCCAAAACAAGTTAGTGGACTTAGAAGCAAGGGGCAGGTGAAACGACATACTTCTTCCAAGTCTGTCTGAAAAACATGAACAAGTTAATTTGCTGGAAACACTGCAAAAAATATTTGGAGCTCTTCTAAATAACCAAACAGTTGCTAATCATATCATTATCAAAACATATCATTGTGGAGCACAAACAGCTTCCATAACGAATAGACCATGACAAATATATGTGAAATTATTAAATTATCAAGATGTTCACAAGATTTTGGCTGAAGCAAAAAAACAGAAAAAATATTTTTACTTGGAACAACAATAAAGTAACATCTGTGCAAGATTTACCTTTTCAAGTCAGACAAATCTGTCAGAAAATGGACCCCTTCTACTCCTACCTACTTTCCAAGAAAATAAAACTTTAAATGAGGTACCCAGCAACCTTGATTTTCCAATATAATGGTAACAAATACACTATTAACTCATCCAAAGCTAAGAAGATCTTTAATAACATCTTTAATTACTACCCGACTTGAAAAATAAAATGTGAGAAGTTTGGATATCCAATCTATGCTCCAGCAGGTAAATGCCATTTTGTTTAGTTGAGTAACTTTCTGGTGGGGAGAAAGCCAGAGATGGGTTTATGATGACCTTTATTTGATGTATATTCTGGTGCTTGCTACAGTTTGCACTTAAGAATTTTTAGAACGTGACTGCTCTGTGTTTTTCCACCGTGGCAAGGTGATTTTATAATGATTCTAAAGTCCAACATCAAACAGCATATTATACATGTATTTATTTATTTATTTATTTATTTATTTTAAGTTTGATGACTGGGGAAGTCCACTGGGCCACAAAGAGCCCCTTTTCAGTGGAGGCCCGGGGAGAAAAGCTCCAAGACATTCCAAGTTAAATGTTACAAAGAAATAACAAAGAGTTCATACAGAAAAATTAAACATTACAGAAGAATAATACATTATGTAATAAGCACTTGGAGAGTTAACAATGAAGAACATGAGGATTACTAGACCTTTGCATGTTAGGTAAACTCAACATGAACAAAATGTGACTTAAGCTCTAAGTGAGTTAACTTTTAAAACATAGCTACAATCAATTTGTGGTTAGATGAAAAGGAAAAAATATTTAATTAGAGTATAAAAAATGGCTTGAGTGGGTGCAGTCTGAAGTCTGTGTTGGTTTAATCATGGATTGTGCATAGAATTTTTTTTTTCAGTTGGAAGAAGGTTATTCCTTTTTCTTCAATGGTGTAGTCTCTGCTGGAGTCTCTCTGGTTGTGTATATTTCAGTTTTCGAATTAATGGTTTTGGTATGGGCTGTTCCTTGCAGGCCATTCTGATGTGAATTTAAATATAATGCTGTATCTGCTATCAATGAAAATATATACCTGGAAAGCAAAAGGATTTAAAGAAATCTACAAATAACTGGAATTGTTTTGCTTATAACTAAAAGAACAACTTTCTACGAAGTCTCTAGCGACTCTGATTTTTCCATTCTAAAAGGTACTAGTCATGTTGTTTGTTCAGTTAAAAAAGCATAATAGACCTGTATTGATGACTTCAAATATTCTTCGAGTAATACACTTGGATTGGCGAAACTGGATCAAACATTAGCTTGGTGATCTGATGATTGCGTCCTTGTTGTGTTTGGTGCTTCATAACCTCTGACAGAGAGGAGTTTGAGCATTTAAATACATTTTTAGATGAATCTTTGTTATTTTTTCTTTCTTCTTTTTCTATGACTGTATCTTGGAATATGTTTGAGTTGTAGGTTGCTGAATGTAGAATCACGCATGGCCTGTTTCTGTTGTGGCTGAAGAGAGTGATCAATTCTTTCTCCCTTGGAATGGACTTTGAAGACAATTCATTTAAAAAATGATTACTCTGTGGACTGGAAGTTTAAATTGGATTCATTCCTTCCTTAACCACACAGAGATGGCTTATCATGAATTTAGGACTAACATCAAGTGACTTGCAATACTTATATCAAAATCTCTAACAATCTTCTTATGGTTGAATGAGGTTATAATTTCCACTTACATTTATGTGGAAATTAATATTACTTTGTAATCTTAATCCACAGACTGGTCATATGAATAGGTCTTGTCTAGCCCTAACCTAGATATGAAACTACCATAAATATACGATTATTAACAAGGGCTTTATTATATAAATTTGTTTAAAATGTTATTGTATTCATGGCAAATTCTTATTTAATTATATATATGCAGTTTGATATACAACCTAATTAGAAGTCAAGAAGCAGAGACTTGGTTATAATTCATGGTTCATGAGATGCTGGGTTTGGCGCCATTATGTATTTACAAAAATTATTCCTAAGACTCAATGATAACCAAATGGCTGCTTTTTTGAAAATTCAAGATGCGTTGTAATTTTCAAACTCTGATTATGAGGCACATCATAAGCTTGGCAAAATCTATAAGTTGCTTATAATATTTAGAATCACATTTGAATTTATACATTTTTCTATTGATCTTGAAATTTTATCAACTGTTACAAGGATACCAATTTTATTAATACTATGCATAGTTGGTAATGTCAAAAGGCTATTTCATAAGGGCAATTCCCTGTAATATATATTAATACTTTCATGCCTTACATAAGAAACTGTGTGATGGAGCAATTAGTGTTTCAGGACAATTTGTTCTTACTTTCTCGAAAATGGAGAAATACTTTATTAATTCTTCTATAGTTTCTACATATTGTAATAAGGAGTTTGTAACAAACTTTTACTCTAAGTTATTATGTATTCAGTACTCCTTTCTTGACCTACTACAGTTCTCTTCCTGGTGTTTGACTGTTGTGGTTAGGCAAAGGTTTGTCACAGGAAGCGTTAAATGCCTTTTGTGTATACTAACAAATTATTTTCCTTCAAGTTTGTTATGTTATTATATGTCAAGGAAATCTTTGTCATATTTCAGATTAGAATTTATGATTACTTTATATGTGGGTAATAGAATCTTAGAATGTGAAAGGTCTTCAATTACCTAAAAAGAGGAAATTATTTTGAACCTGTTCTTTAAATCTAAAGCTGAAATTATATTTATACAAGAGACGCACATCAAGTCAATGGTTCCAAATCACTAAGAAAAGATGGATTAAGACTGTTATAGAATTGGGTCATAAAACAAATAACTCAGGCCTTGCTATTATAATTACAAAATCATTTAAAGATTCAATATCTCATTATACCGATGACATCAAAAGTAGATGGTGTTATTTAATTATTAAAAGCAAGTTTTTGGATAAACCGGTATTATTATTAAACATTTATGCTTACTATAATGGACAACAAACCTTTATCATGTCACTATATAAAACAACCCATTTTTTCCTTATCATTACTATGTTACTGGTGGGGATTGGAATGCAGTGGCAGAACCAAATGTAGACAGAACAAATAAAAATAAAACATATAAAGATCATGCAGCCAAAGCCATTGCAGAACTAAAATAAGACTTTCTGATCCTTTTAATTATCAAAGGAATAATAGTCTGACTCAAAAATATACATATTACTCTTCATGCCACAAATCTTGGTCTAAAATTGATTTCTTTTTGATATCAGAAACTTTCTTATAATACAATTATACTTTCCAAATTGAACCCAGATTCTTCTCAGATCATTCCAAAATTTCTCTTGGTAGTAAATTGTCCATTTTCTTTTTCAGAATAGAAACAGAGATAATAACTGGACATTAAATCCTAGTTTACTCCAAAAAAGATGATGTAAAAAAGGAAATATCTTATCTATTAAAAAAATGCTTCAAAATGAATCTGATTCACAAATTCCTCTAGATATTCAATGGGCAGCTCTTAAGTCCCAAATCAGAGGCATATTAATAAGTAAAGCTACTTATTATTAAAAAAACAATAATCTTAAAGAATCAGAATTAAAAGTGAAAATTAGTAGACTAGACAAAGATTTATAAACTAACTTTAAAGACAAAACTGGAAAATGTATTGCCAACATTCAAAAATAGCTTTGGATGTTAAATATTAAACAATCATTTTATGAAACCTTACTAGAGATTCTAAATGGGTGCAAACACCTTCAAAATTCTTAGCAAGAATAATAAAAATATATAATACTCCATCCTTGATAACTGAGATCATATACCAGAATAAATGTTACAAAACTAGAGAAGAAATCATGGAAAACTTTAGTAAAGATTTATACTAATCTATATGGAGAACATAAGCTTAATTTTTGTACCCAAGATTTATAAGTTTTTGTGGTAATTTATCTTTTCCAAAACTTAGTAAGACTCAACACAATAAAATCACTGCACCCTTTAATCAGCATGAAATCTTAGATGTTATTAACAGCATTAAATCGGCTAAAGCGCCAGGCCCAGATGGTTTAATTGCTGATTTCTATAAAACTTTTGCCCATTCAATTTCTAAAAATGTATTATGTGTATTTAATTATATATTTAGGAATGGTATTTCTGACTTACATAAGAATAATTCTAAAATGATTCTCATCCCTAAATCAAATCAGGATCTCAGAGATCCCACAAGCTATAGATCGATATCACTTATAAATACTGATATTAAGATTTTTGCTCAAGTTCTAGCAGACAGGCTAAAACCTATCTTGCCACAAATAATATCTCCGTTTCAATCAGGTTTCATGCAACCCAGACAAACTTGTGAAAATACATTAATATCAGATACACTAATTATGCTATCTAAATATTATAATTCATCAATATTTTCACTTGCATTAGATGCTTCAAAAGCATTTGATAGATTAAATTTTGATTTTTATCTTCGCAGCTCTACCACACTTTGGCTTTCCCTCTCCTGTTATTAAATCTTACAAAAATACTTTATTTGAATGCATATAGGATTTTTTATTTATTAAGATTTTCTTGTCTCCAATTAAGACAATAAATGGTACAAGAGAAGGTTGTCCACTTTCTCCTTACCTATTTAGTATCTATATGGAGCCTCTATTCTTAATGATAATTCAAAATATGTGTCACTTAATACCAAAGATTTGTAGCATTTCAGTACCTTTTACTCTTTTGCGGACAATCTTAATTTATACTTTACATAGCCTAGTATGGATTTATCTAAACTTTTCCATAGTATTGACAACTTTTCTAAATTCGCAAACTAAAAAATAAATTTACTAAAATCCTCCATTTTTCCTGTTAATTCTAACTACAATTCACTCAGAATTATTCCTGACTCATCAGTCAAGATTAATACCACACCCAAGTACCTTGGCATAATGTTTCATCACAACCTCACATCACTTTTCAAAAATAACTTGGCCAAAATGTGGTCAAAAATTGAAAATTATATTAGAAATTGGAATAAAATAAACCTCACTCTGCTCTCCAAAGTAGCTATCATCAAGATGAATATATTGTCAAGACTTGTATTTCAATTTAATTCAATCAATATAACAGTTAATCAAATGTTTTTGGTAATATATATTCCAAACCTGCCAAGTTTATATGGCTCCCAAAATCAGTTAGAATTGGCTATAAAAATAATGTATCCTAAAAACCTTGGAGGCTTCAATTTTCCAGATTTCAAACTATATTATGATATAATAAATTATAGTAAAATATTTCAAATAGCACCTTATAATCCTAAATCATCTTTGTGGAGTCCTTATTGGGTTAAATATGGTATAACTCTGTGTGTAATTCAGACAGTAACCCAAAAGCACTATCTTTTATTAAAAACTAGAACTTAAAAAGTCTTAAGCTACATAATTTCCTAAAATATAAAATAAAAATTCTTCAAAATCTTTTAGAATTCATTAATTTGAATACATTGTTTATGCTATTACAACCACTTCATTTAAATCCTAACCTAAAGATTAATAACAGAGTCCTACATCTTTCTAATTTCCCGCTCCTTAAAGTAAAATCAATATTGGATTTTTATTTAAAAAGACATCTTTCAATTAACGATTTCAGAAAATCTTTTAATTCTTGAAAAAATTATACTATTGTACTGAGAAAAATAAGATAACTAATATCAATATATCTGACTGAACCCAATATAAGTGAAGCTAATATTACATTATGTAACCAATTATAGAAATTCTTCACTTTAAAAAATGTCAGATACATATAAACTATTTACTTCATTAAGATTTCAAGAATCCATTATATTTTCTAATTATTGGACCAATATAAACACTTAAATCAGCAACTCAAATCAATTAATATAACATCTAAATTTTTACCTATTAAAAACTCTTGTACATGCAGTTAAGGATAAATAACAATGTATATCTAACATTTACTTTATTTATATATTTACTGTATTTGACATTTGTTTACTGGGAAATTCCTACTGGGACACAGCCCATTTTCACTGGAGGCCCAGGGAGGAAAACTCCAGATACATGTCTTTGGAATGTGGGAGAAAACTGGAGCATTGTGGGGAAACCCATGTGAACACAGAGAGGAGATGCAGACTAGGCACAGAAGGCACCCTAGCAGATTGTTCTCTTTGCAAACATCATAAAGTGGATATATTTCATAAGTTATGGAGATTTTAACCATCATATAAACTCTGGTGCTCTCTAAACGTTAAACTAGAAAAAATTGGTTATGAAAAACCTACATTTTCCATGGGAATTTGCTATGTTACATATCCCTCCAAATGGATTAGCTCAAAAAGATATTCATATACTAATCACACTATGTTCTCATTGGTTAAACTCATTATTACCCACAATTGAATGGATAGAGCTAAAATTAGTTGGGATACTTTCAAACAAATTGTTATCAAATATAGGCTAACCCATAAATTGTTTATCTCCAATCCTTTTAAGCACACCTATTACATTAGTTACTAGGAAAAGTTGTTTAAATGTATTCTAGCAATATAAATCCCAAATATAAATTTTCCAGTAGATGTCTGTTTTTTTTTTCTTGATTGAACATGTTTTACAGGGTTTTATTCCAGTGTCATATAATTTAGTGGTTTTACATTCATATCATTCTTGAAAATACATAAGCTATAGAGTTAATGTACTTAAATATCTTTTATAATTTTCCCCATGATTAATTAGACTGTATTCTCATTTTTTTTAATTTCTTCATATCTTTTGGATTTCTAATACCATGATGGGAATGAACCCAATTTCTAAGTCAAAGTGCGACTAAAATTCATGAAATTTGTATTGTTTCAATCTTTGATGTCAGACAGAAATGCTCTTTGCAGCACCCGCAATGTGCTCAGTAATGACTCCGGCAATTCGTAAGGAGTTACATGTATTGGTAACATATCTAAATACAATTGTAGATTCTTTTTATAAGACTTATTGCTCCTACTACTATTGCAACTGTCGAGGTATCTTTCTTCCTCATTGCTCTCATTTCTGCCTGCAAATCCTGATATTTTATGACTTTGTGTCTCTCTGTATGTAAGAACCTGTGGTCACTGGGTGTAGCAATTTCAGTGATCAATGCTACTTTTGTCTTCTTTTCATGGACCACTATAGCTGGTTTTCTAGCATCTATCTTTTGAACAATTGGTAATGGATGACCCCATGTGATGTAGGCTTCATAATTTTCTATGATGCTTTGTGGCTTATGTTTCCAGTGTTTTTTGGTCAATTCAGTACCATAATGCTTACACAATCCCCAGTGCAACAGTCTTGCCACATGATTATACCTTTCAGTATACAATCCTTCTGCCATTAGTATGTCACAACCAGCAATGATGTGTGAAACTGCAACTGTTTCCAAGTCTGTTTTACAAAACCTATATTTAGAGGTTTCTCCCACATGTTCAATGGACTTTGTAGACCAACATGTATGTAACTCACTATCTTGGACCACCGATATTAACCTTTCATCTCTTGGTTTGAATTTGTCTCTCCTTAACCATTCCTGTGTTCAGTCCTGATCAACATGAAGTTCTTCCAGAAGTTTTCTATACTTGCAAGTATATTTATGCATTTTCCACATTTCTTGCCTTCTCATCTGGTCCTTCACCTTATATTCTTTCTTGTGTTTTTTGGCATATTCAGTTGCTGCCTGATTTTTATCTACTTGTGGTTTGATTTCCATTCCTGCTTGATGACGATATGTTTCTGCTAGACTAAGCAGGGAAGTCATCTTATATTTATTCTCCTTATGTTTCAAAACTTTCACTACATTTGGGTCTTGTGAGATCAGCAGATATGTGTAAAGTTCCACGATTGCAGATCTATACATGTAATCAATTTCAAGGAGGGTCATACTTCCTTTGCAACAGGGAATATATAATCTTGGTGTGCACTGATTTGTATAAATCATTTGGTGAGCATGAAGCATCTTTCTTGTTTTCCTGTCTAATTTAGCCAACACTACAAATGAGCGCTTTCGTCTGCTCAGGGCAGACTTCTTCAGATAAAAGAGTCACTGGTACACAATCCTTTTATATAAAATGAATACAAACAATAATTCAATTAAATTCACTTAATTAGATTACCTTAAAGGCATAAAGTACTGGAATCTAGTCCAAATGACTTGAATCAGACATGCCTCTAGTATTTTTCCCCTAACCTATTCTAAAATACTTGAATGTATGGATTTTTATTCTTAAAATAAAATCTATAATGCTAAAAATGTTCAATCCTAAAACTTGCATGTACAAAACATGTAAAAATAAGTAAAATTAAGCATAAAAAAGAAGAAAGAAAAAAAAAATATATATATATATATATAGACCCAAATGTTGTACTGTGTAAAAAGTTCTTGTTATTTTCCTTATCATTTTGAAAAGTTTTGCCTCATTATTGCTTACACTACTTTAAACACTACCTGCCTTGCCTTCCAGTATAGCCTTGATATTAATATATTCGTTGAGGCCAGGTCTAATATTTGACCAGAGTCTCAACTGCCATCTAATTTCTTTTTGTAAAAGGAGATTTTTACTATCACCTCCCCTGTTGTCCATTCCAACTAAATCTATAATGCCAAATCTGAAATTTGGAATAGGATTACATATTGTGGTGTGTTTGTAAAGAGCACTAGTCTCCTTTTTGGTTTTAATATCATAGCTGTGTTCATAGATTCTTTCCTTGAGTGATCTTTCAGTTTTGCCCACATAGTACGAAGAACAATGATTACAAGTAGCCAGGTACACCAACATCCTAGTCTGACAATTACCTCTACAAAACCTAATTCTACTTCTCAAACCATTGTCCAAAGTAATTTCCCCTTCCTGGTTAATGAATGAACACTGTTTACACCTTCCACATGGTTTAGTCCCCATTTCATGTCTCCGTGACTGAGGCCTTCTACCCAAAGATTCCTTAAAATTGTTACCAACCTTATATATAAACCTAGGTTTATTCCCTATAACCTCAAGAATGTCACTATTGGTTTTTAAAATTGACCAATTGTTTTGTAATATTTGTGTAAAATAGTCCGAAAAGTTGTTGTATTCTATAATACATGCACCCATGAAATCATTGGGTTCCTCAGATAATTTGTCAATGGCGATCAAAGGTTGGCCTAATAAAGGTTTATATCTGGTACCCCATCCTTGGTATACATCACTGAGAATGCCCCCTACCATTTCCTTAGGATAACCCCTATCGATGAATTTTTCCCCCAAGAAAATGAATTCTTGTATTAAGTCATGGAATTCCGAGGTCATCCTAGCCACTCTGACTGCCTGTCCTTTAACTATGCTTCTTTTTTGATGATAAGGATGCAGGCTGTCAAAGTGGAGGTAGCTATTGCACAAAGTCTCCTTCCTGAAAATTTGTGATTTAAAACCATTGTCTGTTTTCGTGAGCATAATATCTAAAAAACTGATACTATCCTTGTGTACTTGATGTGTGAAAGAAAGGAAGGACGTGGAACTGTTAATGTATCCTAAAAATTCTTCTAACTGTTCCAATGTCCCCTCCCAAATGACAAAAATGTCATCCAAAAACCTAAGATATGTTTTAATACAACTTACAAATGAACTTCTAAAAATATATCTGTTTTCCCACTCCAATAACACCAGGTTAGCATATATGGGGGCAAAAGCTGCCCCCATAGCCACCCCACTAACCTGTTTGTAGTATTCGCCCTCAAATGAAATGTAGTTGTTATCTAAAACTACTTGCATTAATTCAAGTACCAATAATTTTTTGTCTATGGATAATTCAGGGTATTTGTTCACAATTTCCTCAAAATATTCGAGGCCCTCACTTCTTGGTATGCAGGAAAACAGATCCTTTACATCAATAGTAACCAAAAGGCTAGTATCAGACCAAAGATTATTATTGATTTTTCTTAAAAAATCCCATGAATCTTTTAACAAATGGTTCTGACTAGTCACAATACTTTTAATACTTTGATCTATAAAAACAGCTAAAGGATGTGTTTTAGATTTACTAGCCGAGACAATAGGTCTGAAAGGAGGCCTTATGATTGTTTTGTGAAATTTTGGTATTCCAAAGAATCTGGGGATAATCGGGTGTACTTGCCTCAAAAAATAATAAGTTTTCTGATCAATTCGATTTTCAATCAAATATTCTTCTAGAAGCGAGTCAATCCTCCTGTAAGCTATTTGTATCTCATTGTAAGACACTGTAGTATAAGTACTGTCCTCTGTTAATATTTTCATGAGAGCGTTATTATAATCCTCACAATTAAATAAAACTAATCCCCCACCCTTATCAGGTTCCATGAATCTAATGTTGACTTCCTTCTTTAAACTTTCCAACAGCTTTTCTTCCTCCCTATTCAAATTATGTTTTATCAAATTATTCCCACTATTAGCATACTTCTCATAAATTTCATAGGTAACTATACTTTCAAAAGTACTGATAACCGGATGTAGTGGGGGATTATAGGTACTAGTTCTCACCAATTTTTTGTTGTTATTGTAGTTATCCACTGGTTCCACCCTGGAGTCTTTCTTACTATTTTTATAATGGATCAATTTCAAGTTCAATTTCCTAAGGTACAATTTAAAATCTGTCAAAATATCCGCTAAGTCTCCTTTTTTAGATTTGACAAATTTAAATCCCTTAGAAAATAGTCCAAAATGTTTCTTATCCAATTTCATATCTGTGTAATTATATATCTTGAAACCACCATATTCAAATTCTATACCATTAGGGCCCACTATTATAGTATCTATCTGCCCCTTCTCCCCCTGTTTCTCCAACCAGAATTGTTCCCAGTAAAATTCAAATGGGATTCTGTTTCTGGCAGAAATTGTGCATTGCTGGCCAACCTGGCTGACCTCCTGGGCCCTAAAAAAACTTAATTAGTTTCAGTGAAAGAATCCAGTTCATCTAACCCTCTATTAGAACGTCTCATGTTTCCACCATGATCATTCCTACCAGAGGAATAGTATCTACCAGTATTAGTTACTATACCAGGATCCTGGTGTGTTTCTAGTTCCCCATTAACCCTTTCGGAACGGTGGGACAAGGTATGAAAAGGCCTAGGATAACTCTTTCCTTTAATATATTGCTCCTTGTCCCTGGAGAATTTATTCTGTTTCCTTTCAAACACTTTTTCTACCTTACTGTCAACCCTCTTTAAAATTCTTTCATACCATTCTTTATATTGTTCAAACAACACATCCCTAACAATGCTTTCATGTAGTTCATTCAATTCAACCAACCCATTATTTATCTGTACTTCATTATGTTTTACTAACTTTAAAACTAATGCAAAACCACATTCATCGAAAAAGTTGTGAAAATCCCTTAGTACATTATCAGTATACTTAATACCAAAAGGATATTTATAAAATCGCAGTCCCTGAGGTACTATTTTACTGCTCAGGCATTGGTGTAAGTAACTGTTTTCTATCTCTAAACATTTATATTTATATAGCAACTTTTCAGAATTATAAATCATGTCTTTCAATGTACACAAGCCAACATCATTTATGCTTTTAGTTTTGCCATGATTAAATTCAATTTCTTGTTTTCCTGTCTAATTTAGCCAACACATTTGGGGTCATTCAATCACTTCAAAACTGCATCAGGAGAGCAAATTGGTTTATAGCTTGGGTTTTGTTCCTAGATGTCAACGCTGTTTTTAGGATTAATTTAAGTCTTCTAAAGTGTTCCTTACTAAGTTTGTTTTGCATTTGTTCATGTTTTATTGTTGATCCTTCATCAATTCCCAAATATTTATACACTCCCTCTTGCTCAAGTTCTTTTACATTACATTTCTGGCCCAAACTGATGTTTTCTTACTGCTGCAGTTTTCCTGCTTTAAAGGTTGCTTTTGCACATTTATCAGGACCAAATGACATGCTTATATCATATGAAAAATTTGGACAACTTGCAATTGTGCTTTTAGTTCCTCATCTAATGAGCTATACAGTTTTAAATCATCAACAACGAGAAGATGAGAAGTATTTACACTTTTTTGTTTTCTAGGAGCCAAATTATAGCTATGGCCTAAGCTGTTAAGTAAACAGCTTAATGGGTTAAGGGCAAGAGAGAATAGCAGTGGTGACAAGAGAGTCACCCTGGAATATCTCCCTTTCAATTTTTATCCATGGAATAATAATTTGTCCTTTTATCATGGCTTAATTGCAAAGTGGTCTACCACTGTTTCATGGTCACTGTAATGTATCTATCAGTGTAGGGTGTATCTTAAAAATTTTTAAGCATTCTTTGCTTAAATTTTTTTTTTGTAGTCAATCCATGCCATGCTTAGATTCTTCCCCTTTTTACAGTTCTCCACTATGACTTTATTTAACAACAACTGATCCTTTGTTTTATATGACTTTATTTTACTGGCCTTTTGTTCTACTGCCATAACTGAGTTTTCTTCTAAATGACTATAAACTCTATCGGCATCAGTTCCAGTGTATAGTTTATATCCCGTTGGAAGACAAGTTACTGGCCTATAATTTGTATACTCATATATTAGACTTATGCCATTGCATTGTATATAGTATAGATTTTGTTTATACAATTTCAATATTTTGTAAATTTATTGCCTATTTTATGTGTACTATTCACATTCTCATGATTAGACTCTAAATTTCTAGGCTAATGTTTTGGATGTGTCTGTTAAAAAATGTAATAGCATAAAAATAAAGATTTTTGGAAAAAAAATAAAAGTGAAAAAATGGAATATGTGAGGATTTAAGACGTGATATATGAAATATCTTACATTAACAATTACAAACATATTTTCATGACTTATGTTTTTAATGCTCATCAAAATTTCATATCTTAAGCTTAAAGCACAGATACTTCATGCATCACTCTCAAGACTCTTACATATTCCATATGGTTTACTATCAAAATTTGAATGGAAAAATAATTTCCATTCGAAACACTGAATATAAAAACCAAAAATCAAAATGTTGAACAAGTCACAATGACAAATCAGCTGAATTAATTCAGTAGATTTGACATTGTTGCCAAACAGATCATGTGATGTCCATATAGGAGCTCAGGTAAAGGAAACTCCTATACCTAACATCATGTTTTTGCAGGGTGGAAAGCCCCTCTGCACCCCCAAACCCCCTGCTAACTATATATTCCAACATCGAGATTGCACTACAGTGAGGAAAGGGATGAATTTCTCAAACTGCACTCTACCATGATCTCTGTACCATTCTTCGAGTTTATATTAGCGAATGCACAGTGTATTCGCTAACATAAACTTTCGAACACTGAGATGTTCAGCCAGATGGAAATTCGAATATCTGTGTTTCGAGTTTTCCATCTGCTGGCATCTCAACTCGACATTATAATGTTAAACCATTCCATACATCACAGTGTGTCAACATAAACAATATCAGCAATGTACTGAATGCCAGATAGCTTGCTGTTGCTTCTGCCTGTCTGCTTGAGAGAGAAAAAGACAGCAAATTACATATAGTCACAGAGCACTGAACACTTAATACATGGGTAACACAATACACTGCATAACTAGTATCAAACAGAAGGGAAGGAGAGCCTAGAAACTGCAGAAGTTCAGAAAACTGAGGCTGTCCAGCAAAAAAAATGTGGGTATGTAAGCTAGGAGAAGCAGTAAAGACATGGCACAACAAAAAAGAAAAACTGATGTGCTATGAGTGCAATCATCTTATAGGTATAGCTATGACTTATAGGTTCATAGGCGATTACTAGGCTATTGCCCTTCATGGAACATTTTTAAGCCTAGCCATGCTTCCCATTTGTCACCCAGCTATGTTTATTCCATAGGTGTTTAGCTATCCTTGCTATAGCCATATTTAAATACTTTTCATTTGTAGTAGATTGGTTTATTTGGGTTTCACTTTAAGTGTACTGGGGTACCTACTGCAAGGCATTAAAGCAATGCCTCTGTCCATTAAGAGGACAGAGGTCAGTCTTGAGGTAAATTTCCTATTTCCTATCCACTCAACCAATTTACTCTGAAGTCTGTTCCATAGTAGTGGCATCCTCTGGGATATGTACTTGCCCCTCCACACCGTTGTGGTTATGTAGTAGAAGAGGCTGAGGTCTCTGAACCACACATGTCTAATACCATTTTACATCAGATGCGCTATAAGTACATTAATGCTGGGTCTGTAGATGCATTATAAGGCAGGCATAGGTTGACTCTTATTAGTCTGTACAAAACTTTTCTCCTTGAAAATACTAGCCAAGGCACTATAGCTACTTGTTTTTTTTAATATATTTCTGAACCCAAATGCCATTTCATCTATTACTTAAAAGAGTTGTGTCATTTCATGATATTTTGAACATATGTTGCATTCCACACTGAGAACAGGAATTTTGTTACCACACCTACTTGAAACTGAATGTAGTGTGACATGCCAAGCTACCAGATCACTGGCTAGTGCAGAATTGCCACAGGGCTGCAGCACAGCAGTTTTGGTACCCTTGTACAAAGGCAGGCTGAAAAAATCCAGGGAACTAATTGCCTTTTAGCATTACAGGCAGGGAAAGGTTTTATAACTGGGTTACATGAGAACCTGACAGAGTAGTACTGTTCAGCATGCTCTTTAACTATTCCACACAGGATGCTGATCAGAAAACTGGTACGGCTGGGAAGGACTAATGCTGAGGAACTGGGTAATTGCATGGTTGAATGCTAGGACACGGAGTGTTGTGATGAATGTCTTTAAGGATTAAGCTGAAAAGGGTATATATCTTGTAAGCAAAGTTGCTCTAAACAAAGTGGTAAAAGGGTAATGGTAATGTGAGACAAGGATAGCTTCTGACTGAGAGCACATTGCAAGAAGGGAGGAAAAGGGAGGCATAATATGAAAGACTAGATAGGAATCTGGGCCTCAGATAATCACTTGTAATTAACACTGCCAAATATATTAGCAAGAAAGTAACTCACTGAAAAGTTGCACCACTTTGATCAATATTATGAAGATGGCAACAAGGTGTGGAACTATGCCTTATAAAGCCACAGTCTACAATCCAGATTTTGAAGGCAGTGAAAAATAGGCAGTGAGCCTACAGACTTCACTATATAATTCCTTAACCCCCCCCCCCCGTAGTAGCATATATGCAAATTTTCCCTTCAGAACATACCAGTGCTTTACCTACAGAGCTTGTGAATATCTGTGACATTTTATTTTTTAAGTCTTTATGGGTACATTCAGGCCAATAAAGCAAACCCACCAGCTGTACACATGCAAGTTTCAGTCTTGTTTGACCTTGTCAAGTCAGCATAAATGGATAAAGCACAAAACACTGATAAAGACAAGAGCACAGTCCTTACACCACTAATGTTTACCTCATTATGAGTTATAGTCCATCATTTTGAAATTTAAAAAATTCCTTGTTCTGTGCTGTTCCACATTGAAAGAGTTGGTTACATCTTTTTTTTTTTTTATAGCAAAAGAAAATAGCTTTTAACAAATATTAATAGCAAAAATAAAGAAGTTATGCTCATACCATAACATTCCATGTGAGTTGTCCATCTCGCCATTCATTCTTACTGATGGTTCGGAGCCGATCCTCAACTCCGACGTTTTTTACAAGCTGTAGGTCTTCAGCTAGTTCGTGGCTAATCCCTCATCCCATGATGCACTTGTGTCCAACTCAGATCTTGTTTGCATCTATAACTATATTCGCCTATATATGAACAATATATATATATATATATATATATATATATATATATATATATATATATATATATTTATCTATATATATATATATATATATTTATATGTACATGTGTATGTGTATATATATATATATATATATATATATATATATATATATATATATATATATCTCTCAAACCATACAGATAATACATAAAACTTCATCTAGTAAAGCAATTGAACAGGGTCACCATGAAAGATTTGTCCAAATTGAATAAAAGGTCCAGATCCACCAGAATCCACCCACAGGCTGGGGGTTGGAGGAAGAGACATAAGAATGAATGGCGAGATGGACAACCCACATGGAACATTATGGTAAGAACATAACTTCTTTATGTAAAGTTGTCCTATTGCGCTTTCATTCTTACTGATGGGACAGTGTCCCTAGCACCATTAGTCTTCAGTGGCTCACGGGAGTATATTCTTCAGCACAGTGGACCCAAAGGAGGCCCTGTCCCTGGAGGCCATATCTACTTTGTAATGAGTAATAAAGGTATGTGGTCTTGCCCAAGTTGCTGCTGCACAAATGGTATCTATAGGCACTCTGGCATGAAAGGCTGAAGAAGTTGCAATTGCTCTAGCTGAATGAGCCTTTATTCTACCTGGAAGCTTTTTATTTACTGAATCATACGTAAAGGAAATACAGTCAGGTAACCATCTGGAGAGAGTGGTTCTGGCTACTGCTGTACCTTTCTTAGCATCTGAATAAGAGGCAAAAAGTTAGTCAGACTTTCTGAAATCCTTTTTTCTATGTAAAAAGAAACATAACTGTCAGTGGACATCAAGTTGGTGTAGCATGTATTCTGCCTTATTGCCATACTTGGGAAAAATGACTGGTAACTCTATGGTCTGATTTAAGTTGGATTCTGAACACACTTTAGGCACGAAAGATGGATTTGTACGTAGTGAAACTCAGTCATTATGAAACAATAAATATGGGGGTTTGATTGACAGTGCTTGTAGTTCTGATACACTTCTGGCTGAAGTGATGGCCACCAAGAAGATAGTTTTCCAAGTTAAGTATTTTAGATCACATGATGACGCAGGTTCAAACGGTGGAAGAATTATCCTGGATACTACAAAATTGAGGTTCCATGGTGGTAGTGGAGATTTTATTGTGGTCCTAAAAGACAAGTGCCATTATGAAAAGCTTTGCACAATCTGTGTGACATAATATTTGGTCCACTTTCACCTAGATGAAAATTTGAGGTTGCTGCTAATTGCACCCTAATAGTAGCAGCTGCTGCACCTTCTTTGAAAAGACTTGTTAGAAATTCTAAGATGGAAGAAAGGGGTGTGAGGTAGGGATCAATTTTATTCTGCAGAGCCCAAGTTGTGAATCTTTTCCACTTGTTAAGGTATAATCTTCCAGTTGAAGACTTATGAGAAGATATTAAAATGCATCTTGTGGGTGATGAAAGATTTTGTAACCTGGCTATGTTGGGAACTCGAGCAGCCAAGCTGTCAATTTGAGGGATTTGAGAGATGGATGGAGAACTCCTGATGAATGTATCAGAAGCTCCAGCACTGGGTCCAGGATCCAAGGTTCCTCCAGAAGATGAGGTTGTAGGAAGAGGAACCAAATTTAACGAGGCCAGTAAGGGGCTATCAGGCTTAAGGTCCTTCCCAATAATGAGGATTTCTGAATGACTTTGGGTATTAATGGGAAGGGGGGGAAAGCATATAGGAGACCCGGAGGCCAATCATGTCTAAGTGCATCTCTAGTCACTGCATTTTGTGTTTGTGGACATAGTGAAGAGGTTGCAGCAAGGCTGGCCCCATTTGTGGAAAATGCTCTCCGCTACTTCTTGTTTGAAAGACCACTCATGTGGCATCAGTATCTGTCTGCTGAGTTTCTCCGCAATCACGTTGGATTTCTCCGGAATGTGCATTGCTACTAGAAAGCGTTCGGAGGATGTAGCCCATTGCCACATTCTCAGGGCCTCTCGACATAGGGGGTAAGATCTGGTTCCTCCTCATTTATGTACCATACCACTGACATATTGCCTGTCTGAATTGCAATTGTTCCTACAGGTAGAGAGTCTTGGAATGCCTGCAATGCTAGAAGCACCACTCTCATCTCTAGAACATGGATGTGCAAATTAACCTCATGTTCTTGCCACGTGCCTTGGACTGTCTTTCCCAGATAATGCCCCCCCTCACCCTATCTGAGAAGCATCCATGGTCACTGTGGCTAGGGGAGTTGGGGGAATACAGGGCCACCCTATCTTCACCTGGTAAGAGTGAAGCCAGCAAAGGTGGTCTTTTTCGCAAGCTGACATCAGGATTATTTTGTGGGACATAGAAAGCGTCTGCACTGAGCACTGGGCAGAAAGAAGCCATTGCAGGATCCTCATATGCATGCGAGCCAGAGGAATTACTGTGATAGTACCTGCCATAGTGCCCAGTACTTTCAGAACCTGTCTGTCTTAGACTTTTCTTTCGTGAAGAAGAATTAGGACTTGATTTTGAAGGACTTGAATTCTCTCTTCTGGAGGACTGACCATCATTGTTTTTGTGTTTAATTCTGTTCCTATAAAAACATTATGTTTATATGGCAATAAGACAGATTTTTCTTAACTGACAGTAATCCCTAACTGTGTGAATAGTTGTAAGGTTGTGTCCCTTGCTTGGATTAGTAGTTGCTTGATGGTGTCTAATCCCCAATCGTCTAAGTATGGAAATGCCCAGAATCCTAGCCACCTCAGATGAGCCATGACTACTGCCAAGCATTTGGTGAACACTCTGGTGGCTGTAGTGAAGCCAAAAGGTAGAGCTCAAAAGTGAAAATGATTGGCTCCAGCCAAAAGTGCAGATGACTCCTGGATGGCCTGTCCATTTTTATGTGGTAGTACGCATCCTGGAGATCTATCGAGCACATTCAATGGTCTTTCCCTAGAAAGGGAAGTATTGACAGCAATGTGACCATCTGGAACTAGTCTGCTGAGATCTAGAATAGGTCTCCAGTCCCTTGTTTTCTTTAGAACTAAAAAGAAACTTGAGTAAGTGCCGGATCCTATTTGGTTTGCGGGGACTAACTTGGTGGCTCTTTTTTTCCAGCAACTTTTGAATTTCTATGGTTGCTTGATCCTTGTGATTGGGTGGAACATCCTGGATTCTTTTGTTTGGAGGAGGTGGTGTTGAAAAGGGTATTGAATAACCTCTGGATATGATTCTTTGCACCCAACTGTCTTTTATAAATTTTAGCCAGGCGACCAGATGCAAAGGCAAGCGTCCCCCAACTGCCTCCAGTGTGGGACAGTCAGGCCTCCTTTCAGGAGTGCTGAAAGGGCTTACCGGAAAAAGATTCCTGGTCACACTGGTTTTGCAGACACCCTCTGCCGTGTGGGTGGTGGCTTCCGTTATTTCCTCCTCCTCCTCTGCCCCTGAAGGATGGTTCACCATGTGTGGCAAGAAAAACTCTTTAGAATTTACAAAACCACATCTTTTCCCACTTTTGACCTTTGGGATAGGGTCTGGAAGGGGTGGAAAAATGTACTCCCACAACAGAGAGAGTCTTTTCCTTCCTGTTCACACCTGGTTAGGGTTTCTTTTACTTTAGGTCCAAAAAGGGTCAAATCCTCAAAGGGAGTGTTTATGAAGGATGACTTAAAGGGTTCCATGAAATTACAGAGTCGCATCCAGTAGTGCCTCCTAAGGGCGATTCCTGAACTTGCTGACCTACTTTTTCCATCGGCTGCAAAAGAGAGAAGCTTCATGGAGGAGTTCACTAGGAAGTTATGGGTAGAGAGCTGGGATGATAATTTCTCTGATATCCCCTCAGCTACTGAATTTATGAAATCTCTCTGTAATCTAGTAAAGTGGGTTAAGTAATTCAGGGATTTGAGAGTAAAGGCTGCTGATAGCACTTTTCATATCTGTCCATTGTACGCAAATCTTTATTCGGAGGATGAACCGATGAGGATGTCTCTGATAACTCCTTCTTAGTGGCTGCCGCCGCCACCACCATAGCATCTACAGGAACACCCTTGGTTAGAAAAACTTTGTCTTATGGGCTGGTTATGAACTTATTAGGCCTCCTAAGGACAGGTTCCACTGTGTCTGGAGACTCCCACGCCTTTCAAAAAACTAATTCCAGAAGCTCTTCGAAAGGTGGAGACACCCAAAAGGTGGAGGGTTGAGACCCAAAGGCTTTCAGGTACACAGACTCCTCTTCAGTAGGGTTGATGGACTTCCAGCCACCTCTCTGCCTTAGGATCTCAAGGATATTTGCAAAGAAGACATTTTCAGAGGGCGACTGTGGGGACTCTTCTGATTCATCGAGGTCTGTGTCCAATGTGATTGACTCCTGTGGGGAGTTCAAATGCTTCCTCTTGCAAGTTTTCTTCCAAGGAGCCTCTTCAGAAGGGTATTCTGGAGAAATGACCACCCACTGGGGTTTCCTGAAGCTCTGGGTCTCTACGCTTCTGTGCAGTTGGTTTGGCTGGGACAGATACCCGGTGTTCTAAGGGATGGAATGGGTGCAGCAGATGATGAGGCTGTCTCTGAGGACAGAGCTCTCCTCATAGCTTCAAAGGCTCCACTCCCCTGGGCTGAAGAACCCTCCAACTCTGTGGAACCAAGAGGCATCCTCGGCACCACAGGAGTGGGCTCTGAAGCAGAGGTAGGAGCCAAGATCACCCGAGCCAAAGCTCTGAGAGGAAGAGTCGTGTCCGACAAAATATCAGCTCCATTCACCCCCCCTGGACCCGACCGGCGAGTGTTGGCTCCTAGACTCCACAGATGGCACCAAGGTAGTCGGAGCACTCAGAACCGAAGATCTTGGAGTAGGTCTCAGTTCCAACAAACCCATCACCATCATCGCCACGCTTTCCGGCTCCGAGACCATTGGTCATGTTGGAGGAGGAATCGAGGTAGAAGGGGAAGGTCCAGTCGGTTCTGAAGCCCTGAGGGTCAGTTCCAATAATAATTTGGCTAGCGCTGGAGTCCTTAGCAGTCTCTGCACAACTCGATCCACATCAAATTCAGAAAGGCCTCGTGAAGATCTGGATGAAGGGACTGGTGATGCAGACATCTGAAGTAATGGTGATCTTAAAGTTGGAGATACTGGCTCTAATGCTGGGGACTGGCTCCTTACTTGTATAACCATTGGCTCCGAAGGCAGTGGCGCCGAGGTTGAAGTTTTTTCAGTGAGAATGTTTTTCTATACAGTTGGAGACAATCTGGGTGCCTTTTTAGATGGCTCCGACTCTGATGATGTCGAAGATCTTTTTGATGACTTTTCAGAAGTAGGTGACTTACTTTTTTTGAGTCTCTTGATCTTGTTCAAGGCTTTCAGTAAATGAGGACTTTAGGAGCCCTTTTAAAATCAGTTTTGTTTTTCCTCTCATGCAGGACTCTTGAGATATAATGACATATAGCACAAGAGTCCTGCAAATAAATCACTCCCAAGCAATATACGCATTCAGTGTGACCATCAGTTAGTGACATTTTTGCCCACACTTAGGGCACTTCTAAAAACTAAACGGTTTTGTTTCCTTCAACTGTTTAGACATTTTTCAAAACAAGTTTGTCTCAAGTTAGTGAGAAGAGGTAAGAATTTACTTGGACTTCTCTAACTTAAACGAGGTTATACTAAGAAAACATATATCTAACTATACCTATAAATGTAAAGACTAATACCGAAGGGAAACACAGATGCACACACACAAAAAAAATCCCTTCAGATGAAAAAAGAAAGACCTCTAATTTAAACGGACTACTGCAAATATCTAACTAGTAAAGGCAATATGTAACACAGTCGTAAAAACTATTTATATAAACTATACTATAAAGCAGACTATAATAATACAACTATTTAATATATTGAAAAGGGCTCTTTACAGGCAAAAGACACACGAACTATAATGCTAATAAAAATATCAATTCTGATTACAGAATAAGTGATAGGGTAAGAAAAGGCCCAACAAATCAACGGCCTAATGAATATAATTAAAGGTTATCTTTTCACAAAAAGAAGAGCAAAAGTACACTATAAAGAGGATAATGACCTCTAAACTATTTTTTTTTTTAAAGTAAGGTATGAAATATTTAAATGGATATCTATAAATTGTTTAGAAAATGTTTGTACTTAGCCTGAGCTAGCACAGAAAACTCTCAATCTGTTTCCACGGTAAATGAGATCTGAGTTGGACACTAGTGCATCATGGGATATGGGATTAGCCTTGAGCTAGCTGAAGACCTCGAGCTTTTAACAAATGGCCGAGTCGGAGCCAAGGATTGGCTCTGAACCATCAGTAAGAATGAATGTGAGATAGGACAACTTCACATACTAATTTATCAAAATAACTTTTTTGTAAATAAGAAAATACAGTTTCAGCCAGACTGTTGGCTTCCTAATTGAAGATATTTTTTATTTATTTATCTATTTAACATTTGTTAACCGGGAACGTCCGACTTGGAACAAAGCCAATTTTCAGCAGAGGCCCGGGGAGAAATGCTCCAAATGCAGGTCTTTGTAACGTGGGAGGAAACCGGAGGAAACCCACATGAACGCAGGGAGGACATGCAGACTCCACACAGAAGGCACCCCAGCCGAGAATCAAACCGGAGAACATCTTGCTGTGAGGCAACAATGCTACCGTTGCACCACTGCACCGTCCTATTATTAAGTTTAGTAATATTATTAAGTGTTCTACATTTTGTACATTTGTTCTACATTAGGAAAGGGAGGTCGACACGTGCAACAATCCTTGCACTCTGTAGCTTGCTTACATTTATTCAAAATATGCCATTAGATGGTGAAGTATAAGCTTTGCTACCTACTTTTAAGTAGTGTTGCCACTTTTTCAAATGCCCAAAGTGGGACTTTTTTTTGTAGAAACATGAGCGTGCAGGACAAAACATACCCACAGCCAGTGTAAAGGGCAGAGCTTTACTTTTTTGCCAAAATAAAAGTTTATTGTTGTAGCATTTGAGTTGCTTATGCTATTTCATGTAACATTTAGGTGTTTCATATACAGAATAACTGTTTTATGCAACCATTAAAGAAATCTTATGAAATATTTTTTGTCCTAAAATTTCAGGATATTTGCCATTTTTTTATATATTTACTTTTTGGGGGGACACAACTGCCGAAGGAGGGACAAATGGTAACCCTAACTTTTAAGTGATACATTGGCAAGCTTCAAATCCCCCAAATGCAGTTAACTCCACTGAATATGCAGAAATGTATACTACCACACTATAACAGCATGTAAGAAGCTACATAGATGCAGCTTTATTCCAGAGGAACAAGTGCAGGGCAAACCCCAGAAACAAACTCACATGGTGAAATATAACAATAATATCATCATAATATCAACAAAATATCAATATATCATATATCATAATATCAAGTAAAAAGAAAAGAATTTTGACCAAAAGTAAGATCAATTCCAAGAATGTTAGATCTCTTGCCAATGAATTAAACAAAGAAACCTGGAGCTTAATAAACTCCACGAAAGCTAAGTTTCAGTCTAAAATAGTTACCCAAACCAAAGACAATCACATGGCATTTTTTAGTTATGTTCATAATATCAAAAGCACAATGCAGTAATGCACTGAGCTGATTGTGTACAATGTTACATACACTGACACTGAAGATACAGCGAACCTACTGGCCAATAAATTTAGCTCTAACTTTACCTCTCTCTCCTCTCCATCTGTCCCTCAAGATATACCTGAAAATGTCTTGTCTCCAACTATCACAAAAGACCAAGTCCTAAAAGTGCTATCAAAAGCTAAACATACTGCATTGATGGGTCCTGACAATATCACTGTATGCATCTTAAATTGCATCACAATTAAGCCACACCCCTAACAACATTGTTAAAGCTGAACCTCCATACAGATTTTGTACCAAGCAAAATGAAAACAGCTAAGTCATTCCCTGCAAAGGGGAGGACCCTACACACAGCCAAGCAATTACAGATCCACAAGTCTGACCAGCCTCACATGCAAAGCCATGGAAAGACTTATCATGGAACTAACAATCAGCATATAAGGAACTTCCAAACAATGGACCTGTCTCAGTTTGGATTCATCAAGGGCAGGTCATGCTTACTCAACCTGGTGGATATTTTTGAAAAAGTCACCAAAGCAATGCATGAAGGCAAGATGGTATACACCAAATACCTTGACTCGCCAAAGATTTTGACACAATTCCCCACTCAGGCATAGTAGAAAACCTAAATAAACTGGGAATAAACTCCATTGTCATGCACTGGATTGCCATCTGGCTCACAGATAGGATGCAAGAAATCAAAATAAGGGGAGTTACCGCCACAAAAAGACCAGTCACCAGTGGAATTCTCCAGGATTCTGTGTCGTGACCTCTCCTGTTTGGCACCTACTTCTCTGAAGTAAAAGTCAGTACCAAAGGGCTCTGGCTGACTAAAGTTGCAGATGACTACAAGCTAGGAGCAGTCAATAAATCCCCAAATGACTTAGCCATCCTGCAGGAAGGTTTGTTCCAAATAAATAAGTGGTGTCAAAATCATGGACTGAAACTAAATGCCAAAAACTGCACTGTATTCTTTAGGAAGTCAACTACCTCAGGGAAATACCACATTGACAATACACCCCTAAGAGTTAACCCATTTGTTTGGGCTTCAGGAACTTATATAGACAGTAACCTAACTTTTGACCAACATGTGTCCATTGGTGTAAGAAAGTCACTCTGTATTGCACAGCTTATAAACAAAGGGATTGTGTCTAGATCTGGGATGTCATTGCCCCCCCTTACTCATCTCTCATTATGCTAATGTTTGAATACAATGTCCCCAGTGGCATGTATCTGTCCAGACATATGCAACTACTGCAATGTTCCCAGATATACTTTACTAAAAGGATACAAGGACTAAACAAAATGTCCTACATGGTCAGACTCTGTCACTATACTCTGTATCCTACAGACTCCTAAGAGGTGGCATATATCTGGCATACAAGGTATCCTCCAACCCAATACAGATGGATTTACTGCACATGAGTAAGTCAAATGGCATCAGAAATGCTATGTCTGGGTATCTAAACTTCTGCAACAACAACAGAACAGTTTGATGGGACAGGTATATCTCAAAGATGATACCACTGCTCTAGAATAGACTCCTCATCCAAATAAAACAAATTTCATCCCTGTCAATATTCAAGTACTTGGATATAATATAAGAAACAGAAAATTTACCTTAGAACTGCCCCGTCTACTACCAATGGACAGAGGCAGCTTTTAAATGCTTTAGCCTATGAATGGTTCCCTACACATGATCCGTGGTATGAGCTCAGTTACTCTCATTAAGGGTAATGTATAATTATTGACCATGGGATGGGTAAGGTCAGTCTCTAACCAAATAGGATAAGTTAATCTGAGCACAAAAAGGGAAACTGTCTAGGCCTTAAGTGGCCCATAAGGCTGGCTATTGGCTAACTTAGTACTTAACTATGAACCTCTACCTACAAAGCCCATGCATATTATCCTTGTGATGAAGGGAGATGCTGCCAGCACAGCTATCTCTAATTTTGTAAATAATTGTATGTCACTTGTGAATATCAGCTTGATTTATATAAGATCCTTGTGTTACAATTGTATTGGAACTGTATGTCATGTGTATATCAAACTGCTGGTACAGAAGTGTGTGTTGAAAAGATTTTTGCAAATGCTGTTTGAAATGTAACCACAGCGTACAATACTGGAATAGAATAGAAATGTACATGCATTATTGTAACTGTTTAAATGTATATATTTTAACAGTGGAAACTGGAATACAGGAAATTAACTTCAGAAAAACAGATGAAATTAAATTATTTTATGGTTAGAACATAAAAGATGGTATCTAGGGAGTATTCTGTATTGTCTTTAGGGTGAAATAATTACTAGTCTTGAAATTTGAAGGAATGTAATTCTTTTATGACTTCCAGCATCTGCCAAAGGTCTGATATCTATGTATTTTCACAGGTAAATGCTAAATACTGCCAGGTCCCAGCAGTGGGGGTTTCATCTGGGAACTAGAGTCAGATGACAGGAAATTGTGTCATTCTGCAATCTATCCCAGCAGTAATATCTGAGATATTAATTTGAGAAGTATCTTAGTGAGACAGAGCATTCTGTATTCTGTCTTGGACCTGACAACAACTAGAAGATCCATTCACCACATCTGCCTTGCTCTGATGAAGTAGGTTTCTAGGGAACAGTATAACTCTCTTAGATACAGTCGGGAATATAGTAAAGCTTAGTTTAGATATTTTTCTTTATTTATTTGAGGCTGTCCTGCAATGTTGTTTTAAGCATTTCCTGTGATTTTAAACTCTGATGTTACTGTGAATATATACGGTTTTCTGTTGTTTTATTATTTATTATGAAATATATTTAAACCTTTCATCGTGGCCTGATCTGTGTAGATATATTTACGTTTTGATTGAGAGTACTTGCATATTTATTTGGTGACACTGTGTGGACCACTCCTAATAGACTTGCTCTTGGTCAAACTACCTTTTGTTTTAATATTACTATTACACAGTAAGATTGGACACCCTTTGTTATGGGCCTTAAGTAGCCAATAAGGTGTTGATTGGTGGCAGTGGTAACTACCTTATAGTCTGGGCAGAAGGGGGCATAGCTAGTAAACCTGCGCCAGCCTCTCCTAGGTGTGTGTGTGTGTGTGTGTGTGTGTGTGTGTGTGTGTGTGTGTGTGTGTGTGTGTGTAAATCAAACCTCAAAGAGTGTGTGTGTCAGCTACTTGGGCAGGGACACAAAGCACTGGTTGGACAGAGAGGGTGCTGCAGGTCTTGGACTGGCCACTCAGCTGAGATCTCAACTCTATAGCTGTGCCAGTGGGGAGTCATATTAGGGATCTGGAGAAAGAGGGAGAAACCAGCCCCAGACTGACTGTGGTCTCTGTGTGCTCTTAAGTAAAATTGTACTTGATGCAGAGAGCTGCATCTGGAAATACTGTGTGTGTACCTGGTCATCCTCTCAGGTCTACATCCCCCATTGGTGCCAGTGGTGAGGGTTGAGGCTCCTTGATTACTGGTCCAGTGGTGGGACTGTAGCTGTACTGAAAACTGAAAAAGATATCATCTTTTATTGGGTAGCCTATAAAGTAATTTAATTTCAGCGATTTTTCTGAAGTTTGCTAGACTGAAGTTAACCTCCTGTGTTCCACTTTCCATTATTATAATACATGCATTTAAACAGTTACAGCAGTGCATGTACATTTCTGTTCTCTTCCACTAGGGCATACTATGAATACATTTCAAGCACTTTGCAAAAACCTTTTCAACACACACATCTGTACCAGCAGTTTGATATATACATGACATACAGCGCTAATACATTTGTAACACAAGCATCTTATATGAATCATGTTGATATTCACAAATAACATATAATTATTTACAAAATTTCAGATAGCTGTGTTAGCAGTATCTCCCTTGTCACAGGGACCATGCCCCCCCCCCCAGCATCACCTAAATTATATAACTTATAGAATGGAATAAATTATATAACTTATAGAATATGTAACATGCTACAGACCACCTTCTCAAACTCAGGAAACCCACACAGCCTTCCTGAAGACACTGGAGAGTATGAATGTCTCTCCAAACACCATCATATTGGGTGACTTCAACTACCCAAACATAGACTGGGAACATTACTCAAGCCCCAACACCCTAGCCCAAAGGTTTCTTGAGTTCATAAACTCAAATGCTATGGAACAACTAGTCACCATTCCCACAAGAGGAGAAAATATACTAGACCTGATCATCACAAACATGGGGACAAAATGCTCCACACCGGAAGTATATCCCTCATTGGTGAGATCAGACCATAAATTAATCTCACTGGAGATCCACATCCCGCCCCCACCCCCAGCAAAAAAGACCACAGTGAAGAACTTCTCAAAAGCAAACTTCACACTTCTTAAGACTGGAGTGGTATCCTTCAAGGCCCCCAAGCTAGTGGAAACCACAACCCACGCTGCTGAAACCCTTACAAATGCCTTCTACGAGCACCTCCAGGAATGTATGGATCAAGCAATCCCTAATAAAATCAAGACCCTTTCCACCAAAGGCAGGCGCCCGGTCTGGTGGACTCCAGCCATAAACAAACTCTACAACAAGAGGAGAAAGCTACTACATGACAGAGCAAAATCCCTAAATGGGAAGGCATCTCTGATCAATACTAGCAAAAAACTATGATCACTCATAAAATCATCCAAGGCCAACTTTGAGAGAAAAATCGCTAATGACACAAAAGACAATCATAAAGCCTTCTTTAGCTATGTTAGAAACCTGGGTGGAAACTCCCAGATATGCTCAGAATTAGTCCAAAATGATAAAAAAAATCACTGAACCCACAGACATTGCCAACATACTGGCAGACAGGTTCAGTGCAAATTTCTCCCCTCCCTCCCCCAAAAGGAGAAATATCTATCCCACCAGAGTCTAGCCTCCCAAACATCTCAGATGCCCAGGTGAGAGCTGCTCTCTCTAAAGCAAAAAACACAGCATCAATGGGACTGGACGGTGTCCCCGGCTGTGTGCTACATGAACTCAATGAGGAACTAAACCCACACATAAGGCTGCTGTTTAATCTTAGCCTTACTACAGGATACGTACCCAAAGAATGGCGTACGGCAACTGTGGTCCCACTCCACAAAGGCGGTGCTTCTACGGACCCTGGAAATTACCGCCCCATAAGATTGACGAGCCTTGTCTGCAAAGCAATGGAGAGGATCATAATGGAACTCATAAATAAAGACATTGGGGACCTACAGACACTGGATCCTACCCAATTTGGCTTTGTCAAGGGCAGATCCTGCCTCTTGAACTTGGTCAACTTTTTCGAAACAGTCACTAAGGCCATTGATGAGGGTAAGGCAGTTCACACAGCCTACCTTGACCTAGCAAAAGCATTCGACACAATACCCCACTCGGGCATCATAGAAAAGCTCACCAGCTTAGATGTAAACCCATATGTCACAAGATGGGTTGCAAACTGGCTCAAGGACAGAACACACAGGGTTAGAGTTGCTGGTGCCATGTCAGACTCTAAGCCGATCACGAGCGGTGTCCCACAGGGCTCAGTCCTGGGCCCCCTCTTGTTCGGCATTTATTTTTCTGAAGTGCAGGCAAACATAGGGGGATTGTGGCTGACAAAATTTGCAGATGACTGCAAACTGGGCACCATAATTGACACTCCATCAGACACAGACATCCTCCAGAAAGGTCTCATAGAAATGGATAACTGGTGCCAGAGCCATGGCCTTAAGCTAAATGACAAAAAATGTATAGTCATACCCTTTGGGAAAAACAAGGTAACCCCTAATTACCACATAGGAGGTAATCCATTAAACACGGAAGAAGTTATCAGAGACCTGGGGACCCAAGTTGACAGTAACCTCTCTTTTGACACTCACATTGCCAAAGTGGTTAGGAAGACCTTCTACATTGTCCACCTGATCATGAAGGGATTCACATCCAGATCAGGAGAGGTCATTGTACCCCTGTACTCTTCACTTATCAGACCAATGATTGAGTACAACGCCCCATTCGGAATGTACCTTACCCGACACCTGCAGCAGTTGGAAAGACCCCAAAAGTTCCTCACCAAAAGGATAAAGGGGCTCAAACATATGTCATACGATGCCCGACTGAAGAAACTCCAGCTCTATTCAGTCGCATACCGTCTGCTCAGAGGTGATCTGTGCCTGACATACAAGGCCATGTCCAACCCGGAATTAATGGACATGCTCCACCTCAAAAAATCCAAATCCACCAGAGCCACAAGAGCAAGAGAATTAAACCTCAACACGGATATAAATAGGACGTGCTGGAGGGACAGATTCATCACCCAGAGACTCCCTACACTATGGAACAGAATCCCAGTCCATGTGAGGCAGAGCCCCTCACTGACTCTGTTCAAGAGAAATCTTGACGAGTGGATGGGAGCTCGTAGGTTTACCCCGGGAATCATCTCTGTATCACTGCTGGACAGAGGCACAGCAAACTAATGGGTATAGTATTCTCATCCTAAGGGGTGGTGAAAGCTACACACACTCTGGCTAGGCTTTTAAATGCCCTAGGGCAGATAGCCTAGTATGAACCTATGAACCTATGAACCTATGAATAGCAATATTTCCTGAGCTTCATCAACCTCTTGTGTAGTCCACCTGCCCACCTCAGTAATGTGTGCTAACCCTAACTGTCCCCCAACACTAGCCTCACATCGTACCTTACAAAAAACATCTTCCTGTAACACTACCACTATTCAGCCAAACTGCAGGCTAGTGTTATGGGGGGGGGGGGGTAGTGTAAAGATCAGGAGAGAAATCTGTTTTCCTTTTTTAATCTTTCACGTGTTTGATTTTATTTTTTATTTTATTTGATATTATGTATGGTCGATCTTATTTCTGTTCATTTTAATTTCTCTAAGTCTTTTGGGTTTCCAACCCCATTTCTAAATCAAAGTGATTAACTCTCATGAAATTAGTATTGTTTCAATCTTTGATGTTAGCCAAAAGTGCTCTTTGCAGCACTTGCAATGTGCCCAGAGCTGACTCCTTCTGTAATTCATATGGAGTTACTTGTACTGGTACCATATATAAAATTTGACTGTACATTCTTTTTTATGAGACCCATTGCTCTTATCATCGATCTTATCTTTGTCTGTGTGTTGGGTTCAAATTTAAGTAATTTTTATCATACATAAGGGCATCATATATAGTTGCAGTATACTAAGTCAAATGCACTGCTTATTGGTGGATATTTGTAGTGTCAGAACTTGTTGAAAGCACACATTGTTGAGTGCAGTTCTCAATGAAAGGAGAAACACTGAATGTTGCTTTTCCTGAAGGCATATGCTTGTGACTACTGTAAGGAGGTGTGCATGTTAATGCTAAAACGTTCAGATATATCAAAGGTTTCAACATTAAAGGTGTGTGTATGTATGTATGTATGAATGAATGAATGAATGTGCATGAGTGCACAATAGGGTTAGAGAAATGGCTAGGGAAGCGAACAGATTTTCTGTTGTGTATGTGCATTCATGTATGTAAAGTGTTTGTGTGCCTTGTTTAGGGGTACTGCAAGGATCCTTTTTTTTAAATGTAATGTGCAAGGTTAGGGTTAGCATACAAGTGTGAGATGGTACACAGGAGCTCTTACTCATGAGTGCCAAGGTTACCTCTAACCCTACCGCTGCCCCCTTACCCTAACCCTACACATTACCTTATTAAAAAACTTCCACCTAAGAGTACCAGTAGTTTTAATTATAAACTCCAAGGAAGACCCAGTTAAGCTAAAGTCTTCACTGTCCAATACCTTAAACTTCCTATAGTGGAGGCCAATAGTATATACACAAATGATCTCTTAAGGACAAAGCAGTGTTTGAGCTACATATCTTCTGAATGCCCGTGACTTTTCAAAAAGTCTTTACTGATACATTCCTGCTAATAAAGCCAAATTCCACTAGCTGAAGACATGCCACATTTTGTCCTTTCTTTGGACTTGTCAGTACAGCATAAATGGATTGTTTGGCTATACTTTGGAAACTGCGAGATAAAGACCAAGTCTCATGTACATAAACATCAAGATGCAAGCAAAATATCCCAAATAACATCCAGATCAAACGGTAAAAGGTCACAAAGACAAACTATTGAGTAAACATGCCATGAAAGACCCAGCTCAGCTACAGTCTTCACTTAATGGTTTGTCCGTGTGACTTTTTACCCTTTGGTTTGGATTTTATCTATAAAACATAGATTAGATACAAATATGCACAGACACACACACACCCCCACACACACAAATATAGTAGCAACCACCAAATGGCTTCAATTTCTGTAGTGTAGCCCAATGATTCATGTTTTGTTTTAAATTCTTTTATTTTGTTCTGTTTTGTTTTGCATTCAAATATGAGCAATTACATCTACAGACAGTTGATTCAGTTGGGCAATTGTATTATTTTGGGGAGCAGTGTACATAATTTGTGTGTGCTGTGCAGGAAACCTTTTCTTCTTTTAAATGGGAAATATTTGAAAGGTGTTGCAATTAGAGTATTGGCAAATGCTTGATGATCTAAGTAGGATGGTAATAAATACCTGATGATGATGTAGAAAGGATGGTGATAAATTCCTTCCATACAGGTGAGGTAAACATTTCTAACTTACCCTTTATTACAGTCCATCGTTGTCATATACATAAATATATGGGCTATGTATCATTTCATTGAAGTGGTTAACCATTGAATACCTATTTGTCAAACTTAATCCATCAAACACTAATTCCATCGAATGTTCATTTAAGCAAATTTCTTCCCAGGAGAAGTCACTTCGATGAAATGATACTGAACCCATACATGTGAGTGTATGTGCGCCAAGTGAATGAAACATCAAACAAAAAAAAAAAAAAACAATAGAAAAAAAAGTTTCTTTGTAGGTGAAAATCCTGTTGCAGTCCCTATGCTCAGACACACAATGCTAAATAAAAGACCAAACATAAGGAATCGCTGCACACAAAGAGAAATCACAACGGCAGTGATTATGTATAGGCAACTCCAATCACCAGATAAAACTTCACATACTACTATACAGTTCATCTTCGCTATTAAATAACTATATTCGACTATGTCACATTAAAGTAAATTAACATTTAACCAAATGGCCATTTAGCCATTTAGATTCAATCACATGTCATGTTTCATATATATTTATATACGGACAGATGCGCGCACACACACACACACACACACACACACACACACACACACACACACACACACACACACACACACACAGCTTAAATATATTTTGTAGAAAAAATGAGTTTTTAAGTCCAGATTTTCTTGCAGAAATAGTCACTGGTTAAATTAAGCAAATTATACTACAGTGAAATTGCTGCATGGCTATAGTGCAAGGTCTGGTGAATTCCCTTTAGTTGCAGTAGTGTAACTGTGGAGTTAGTATTTATAAGTTAGCCACCACATCAGGTGATGTGGATTATCAAAATAAAAATAGTGTTTTAATATGCTTGTATAGTGGATGTATTTATGTAAATTGGGAAGATATGGGTGGGGGGTGTTGTAGTATTCCATTTGCAAATGTGTGAAGTTCACTTTTTTGTTGTTGCTGTTCCTTTTAGTTTTATTTATTTACTCAAACTGCCATATAATATATATATATATATATATATATATATATATATATATATATATATATACACACACACACACACATACACACACACACACACACACACACAAACACACACACTGTACACATATATATGGGTCTACTTTAAAACAATGAATTATCACAACATTGACTTTCAAAAAGTAGAGACCAGAAGGGCAAAAATTCACTACACTGAAAACTCAGTATACCGAATAGCAAAATGTTGAAAACTGACTCCTAAAACATCAAATTTTATACTGCAGACATTACACTCTATCCTTTTCACCCATACTCTCGGCAAAAGAAATACTGTAGAATTCTTTAACCGTTGTGTCACTTCTGAAATATACTACTATGTGCCAGTATACAAATGACATTGTAAGCTAATACTGTACAAAGTAAACCATGAAATCCCCATTACAGTCCTGCTGTTTCTTTTGTACAGTAAATACTCTCAAAACGTGAAACAATCATCACACCGTGACATTGGGTATTAACAAATGCAGTGTTTACAACTTCTCAGATCAGTAATGTGAATAATGCATTCTTTACAGTTTTAGCAAGTGGTCTGAGAAAGTTAACTGTAGAGTAAGAATCTCTACTGCTTAATACATGTTTGAACTGTGAGTGCCACAGAACCAATTTTCTCTTCTTAGGTGATGGTAGACATCCTGCAACCAAGCTCACTCACAATTCTTCAACTCTGTCTTGCTCTTGTGCTAGTGCATTCAATGTTGTTGTTGTGTCTTTCGGCTTTTCCCGGATAGGGGTCGCCACAGCAGAACTCCAGTCCGCTAATGATTGGTAGTTGATTTTTACATGCAGAGTTACCAGCCCTGACACACAACCTTCAACGAAGGTACGCCCATTCACGCATGTCTCCACGCAGAAGACGCTCTAGCTGGGAATCGAACTGGACAGTGTCTTACTGTGAGGCGACAATGTTACCGCAGCACCTAGAACAGCTAAATCTGTTACTCATAGCCCTAACAGAATCTTAATTCGCCTGTGCCAGACTCTATACTATTTTGGGTTCTTGGCAGACACAACGCATTTAAATCTGATATTTTCCAGAATTTAACAGGAAATAAAGGTGGAAATATGGAAAAAGGTGTACTTCTAGTTGTGAGTTTTCTTGCTTTTCCCAAAAGGTACCAGTCACTAAAGTACTTCAACAACTCTTTGCCTTCCACAAGAAACACAACACGTAGTTCATTAAATGCAGGTAGAGCCTCCTTTAAGGAAAGCTAATGGCACAAGGCTTTTGACCTCCACTTGGAACGTCTGACAGGTATTATATAATGTAGACAAACCTAAAGCCTGCATTTTATGCCAAATATTCTGTCCAAAGTGGAAGAAACAGCCCTTAGGAGCTAGATCATTAATATTGCTAAGTAAACTCTTTATAGCAGCAATCTCGAAGTCACACCTGACATATTTTATTGACATGTCAAACTGGTATTCACTTAACAGATGGAGAATGCAATGCACATCACATTGGACAAATGCAAAGATTTCTTAGACATCAGGCAGTAAGCCAACGGTACAGTCTTAGTGTATCCTCCGTACTTCACAAGACCATGTATGCTATATAACTGCCTACATAGTATACCTTTGTAGAAAAATGTTCCATTCATAATCCTGATAGTAGCATGGCTTAAATCATACAGGTTGCTAACAGTCATACAAACTAACACCGTTAAATCACATCTTGGATCTATAATGCGCTATTCAAAAGATTCGCCATCTTTTAATGGAAAATCACTAAGGTTTACATTTTCCAAAGTTAAATTTATATCAGCCTGACCTCTGCTATGCTTCCTATGAATCCTATCCACTTTCTACAGTAAAGCTTTACGATTGGAGAGACTTGTCACAAAATCGAAAGAAGTGGATGCCATAATATCATCCACAATTAAGCAGGGGGTATCCCTGGAACATAAAGCCTTTTGCTTCAATGCATTACACATCAGGTATTTCTATACCTCTACTGGACTACCAGTATGACAGTGTGGGTTAGACTTACAAAGTTATTCGCCATCAGAAAGAGAAATGGTAACCACTCTGCCTATACACTTATCTATCTGTTTCCTTTTGCAGCACCAGTACTGCTTAGTGTTTACTGTCATTTCTAGGTTGTAAATGTAGCCATCTATAATTAAAACATCCTTACCCTTTTGGGATTTTGTCATTGTATACAGTCTTCCTAACATTCCATGACTTTCAATTGTAACATCCTCCATATTTCAGGTACTAGATAAAACATCTTAAAGGGATACTACACTATTTAAACCACAGGGCATGACAGCAAACATTTCGATATTTTAATATTTCCACCTTGCGAGTTTTCAACATTTTGAGCTTCAGTTTTCAATGTTCCCATTGTCGGTGTACTGAGTTTTTAGTGTAGTGAATTTTCGCCATTCTGGTCTCAACTTTTTGAAAGTCAGTATTGTGATAATTCAATATTTTAAAGTAGACCCATATATATATATATATATATATATATATATCTGATATATATATATATTGATATATAGATATATAGATATATATATAGATATATGATATATAGATATATATATATATATATATATATATATATATATATATATATATATATATATATATATATATATATATATATATATATATATATATAGATATATATATATATATATATATATATATATATATAGATATATATATATATATATATAGATAGATATATATATATATATATATATATAGATATATACACACACAGACACATATATATTTCTCTCAGTGCATATACATACATTAAACCACTATACAACAAATACACAGATTATACATATATACGTGTGTGTGTGTGTGTATATATATATATATATATATATATATACACACACACACACACACACACACACACACACACACACACACACACACACACATACACACACACACACACAAATGTATGTACATATGTATCTGTTGTATGGTGTCTGCTTAAAGTATACATAGTGTTGGAAAAGCTGTATCTAATGCTGCATATATCGTACGTAACATGGTAAAGAACCTGACAGACATGCATGCAACAGAGTAAATACAATAGCTGCCCTAGTTCAGATAATATGAAGCTCATAATGAGAAGCCCTATAAAAATGCTGCTGAAGGCACAGGAAATCAGGATGTTTGCATCTTGTGAAGATGACCTGATGACTAGAGTAGATAACTTCACAATGGCTAGAACCAATGGAAAACTGGAGAATGATCTTGTGGAAAAGTGCAGAGAAGATGGGAACTCAAACCTGTGGAGATAGTGAAGTGGTAGCAACAGCTATGCCTGGCCCAGACAAAAACCTTGCAGACTGAGTACTGAGCATAATGAACTGTGAGTTATCTGCCAAACTGTATCCAGATTAATTGAGCTATACGTTGCTAAACCAGCTATGATGTGTGAAACGTTTGTTTTAAAATACTGAACTTTTTATACGTTGTCAATGAAAATACACTGCACTAAACCTGTGTCAAGTGACTGTGGTATGTAGCCTTGGTATACTGGTGGCAGGCAACAGGCAAACATTTGGCAGTAATTCTATGCCAGATTTTCTGGATTTTAGTGCTGCATTGCAGCCTGCAAGTCCAATCTTTTTGAGTTAAACTTCCCCATCAGAAAAGAATGACAGTTTAGTTATTTATTCATTTATTGCCATTTCTCTTTGACAGCAATGGGTGAACTGCTACAATCATTGATTAACTCTAAAATTACAACAGAACTCATGGCTGGTTCATTTACAGCACCAGCTGACAGATATACTGACCACTCCAAAGATCACCCCTTCTTTGAATAAACTTGAAGGACGACAACATAAAGGCAGACCTTGTTATCTTCAAAAACTGGTGTCAGTCTGATGTGGCCAAGATTTTGTCTTCTCATCTTACTGGGAAGGCCCTGGGATCCTACATAGACTTGGACAGAATGGATTATTTGGACTACAGAAACTAAAAAAGGATCTATTAGCTACAGCGGCTGTGTCTCCTGAGATACAAACAATTAAGTTTCATAACTGGGCATTTAGCTCAAGAAAAATGTTGATAGAACAAATGTCAGATTTAAAACAAATTTTATCCTTACTATTGGGTCTGGAAGTAAACAGTAAAATTCCCGGAGCACCATTGTTAAACTCCAATATGAGGAAAAAGACAAACTAGTTAGGCACTTCTGTAGTGCGAGTCCCAATTTTAACAACTGTTAAGCAACTTTCTAAGCACAGGCCTCATTCTAGGCATTAAGACCTGACATTACTGGTCAGCAAATAACAGTGGCAGCATGTAAACCTATCTATGCCAGTAATAATATGCCCCTGACCTTGTCCCAAAATCTTGCCCTGGCATAAGATGCATTTTAATGTCTGCTTGACAGTGCTCACAAAGTGCTTTACAGCTTTGAAAGCTAACAAAACACATTGCTTTTTTCTGTAACAAGCAGTGCATGGAGCAGATAAAGCTCCACGCTCTACAAAGAAATCTGGGTCCCTAAACATGTGTAATTGACATGGATGCCAAGATTCACCACTTGAGCTTCAACTACTAGGTGAATTTCATGGCATCCACGTCTCAAACATATAATAATATGGTTATGATTAGAGACCTGATCATAATCCGCTATATTATAAACATTCTAGGAAATAAGTTCAAAGGGGCACTTTCATACATGCATTATGCATAGGGGCTTTTCAGAGAGACCCTAAGAATACTGCTAAATTGGTTTTACAAAGGGAATGTTATTACATAATGAAGGAATTTTTAAGGCTGATCACCTAAATCCACTACGTATTTGTCACCAAACTCAGACTAATAAACCTTAAAGATCACAACTCAGTTTAGAACCAGCAGCCAGCTTACACACAGGTCCATGAAAGAATGAACCACACCAATGTAAAGTATCCAAACAATTTATTGCAAAAATACTTAAACAGGACAAGCACTTTCATCCCTCTATTTTGGGGACTTTTTCAGAACCAGTTAAACACATTCCAAACCTTCTTTAAATACTATCCAAATCTACTGTCATTAACCAGTTGAGAACCACCAAATTTCATTCCTAAATTGTACTACATATTTGTTCATTATTTTAAATTCACATATACACACACATTGACAGTAACATTGATTATGTGGCTGTTACTTTATATAAAGACACTCTGGATAAAGTTTTTGCATCCAAAGTGTTTAGAAAATCAACTTTTTCTAATACTTATTTGGACTATCAAAGTTGCCATCCAAAACATACTAAAAAGAATACTTTCAAAGGACAAGTAGTTCAGGCAGCTAGGATGTGTTCCAATTTTGGAAATTTTAAAGTGGAACTAGGTCATTTTATTCAGATGTTTTTAGAAAGGGGTTACTCCCAAGATCTTATTTTTAGAATAGGTGAAGAGATATTAAAAGGATGGGGTGCTAAATGTAAGCCCTTAATAGAGTCAGGTACAAATGTACCATACAAAGAGCCTAGAGATGAGAATACATTATATAGGCAAAGTATGGTAGTCCCATATGGGGAGTGTGTTAGAAATATTAAGGACATCATTAGCAAAAACTGGATTATCTTTAGAAGTAATTTGGACATTTTTGACATTTTAGTGTCAGCACCCAATTCTGCGTACAAGACAAGAAGAAATTAAATTTTTTTGTTTGAGCATATCAAAATGTTCAAATCACCCTCATTTAGAGGTACCCCTAGATGCGGGTCATGCAAACAATGTAGCTACATTATGGAAGGAAACTGAGTCACCCTTCACAACCTAACTATCAACATTAGGTTTAAGGAAGGGAAGTGTAATACTAGGGAGACAGTTTATATGGCTATATTTATTTATTTCACATTTGTTAACAGAGTTAGTCCAACTGAGTTTGCAAACAAACCCATTTTCAGTGGAGACCAGAGGGGAAAAGCCCCAGCAAACAAAAGTAAAAATAAAGTGACAATATACAAATATTAAATAACAATCGCAATACAAAATAATTGTAAAATAGAAAAGGTTATTAACTATTTACATTGCAATGATAGTAAGCAACCCATTTTCAGTGGAGACCCAAGGGGAAAGAGCCTCAGCAAACATAAGCAAAGATAAATATACAGGACAAAAACTATTAAAAACAACATTGGAAATACAAAATTGATTACAGAGAGAAAAACAAAAGAAAAAATATGAACGTTAAGGGTTGCACTGATAGCAGTGGACTAAAACTTACTATATATGAGAGTAAAAACAAAGATAATTGTTCAAAATAAGGACAATGTATAGGCATTGATAGGAAGTGGGGGAGACAGTGTTGAGAATGGGAGGGGGCTATAGTAGAGCTATAGTAATAGAGCTGAGGGTTTAGGAGATTAGTTTTAAGCAGAAGTTACTAACAAAGAAAGAAAGTTAGGAGATGCAACAGGTTATACAGTGGGAGAGACTAAGACTATGTGTAGTCAATGCAACGGCATAATTTTGAGTTTAGTAGGTGGGATTTAAGCTCCTTTTTAAAACAGGGAATGGAAAGGTTGGATCTACTATGGAGAGGCAGTATGTTCCAATTAGACAGAGTGTTTGTAAAGTAGTTTGCCAATATTCCTTTTGGGTTTATAAACTGAGGAGACGCTGATCAGCACTCCGGAGAGGCCGGGGGGAGAGTAGGGAGTTACATGGGAGGCGAGAGAAGGGCAGGCAGATGGGTTATTGAGTATGGAAAAGGTAGTGTGGAGTTGCGATTGTAGGAGAAGGTGCGGAAATTCCAGCCACTGAAGTTTGTTTAGTGAGAGGGAGTAATGTGAAGAGTGTGGTTGGTTTAGAATAAATCTGGCAGTTTTGTTGTATGTTTGTTCCAATTTCTGCACTGAAGTAGTTTGGATATTGGTAAGGATGGGAGAAGCATATAGAAGACTGGGTAAGAGAAATACCTGCACAAGAGTGCATTTAGTGGCAGTAGTAAGGAATTTTTGTTCCTATAAAGTAGTCCAAGTTTTTGGTGGGATTTTTTGATGACTTGTTGCATGTGCAAGTCAAATTTTAGATGGTCATCAATTATTACTCTAAGGAGTTTGGTGTGTGAGGCAGGGGAGATAGTGGTCTCATCTAGGGAGGAAAGAGAAAAGTTGGATTTAAGGTGAGAGAGTGTCTGAGGGAGGAAGAGAAGGAGTTGAGGTTATTTAGGGTTAAGGATTAGTTGATTGTTTCTGAGCCATTTTTCAAAAGAGATAAAGGAAGTCTGTGTTAGTGTGTGTAGTTCAGAGATAGTACTGGAGACAGATAAGAGAGTTGAGTCATCTGCATATTGGATTACAGATGAGAGGCTGCAGGATGAATGTAGGTTGTTGGTAAAAATGTTGAAAAGGAGCAGTCCAAGTATGGAGCCTTTGGGTACTCCTGTTTGAACAGCAAGGAAGGGTGAGAAAGCCTGCTGCCATCTAACAACTTGTTTTCTGCCAGTAAGGTAGGATTTGAACTAGCCAAGAGTAGAAGGAGAGAGGGTTAGGCCTGAGAGTTTGTTAAGGAAGGATGGGATGAGACACAGTGTTGAAGGTTTTAGAGACATGAAGGAATTGACAGGAGATGAAGAGGTTGTTGTCCCTAGCTTCTGCAACCTTTTGAGCAAAGGATAGTAAGGCAGTTGAGGTACTGTGCTTAGGGCGGAAACCATGTTGTGAGAGGGTGAGGAGATTTTTGTGAATGAGATAGGACAGTAGTTGAGTATGTATACATTTTTCAAGGATCTTAGAGAGCAGTGAGAGAATAGCGATTGGTCTAAAGTTGTCAGTGATGTGAATTTTTTTATATAGGTAAAACCAAGAGACAACTAAAGAAATGGGTATATGAACACTTGTATACCATGTTCAGGGTTAATAACAATAATGCATTGTACACGCATTCCCAGAACTGTCAAGGGTTTGCAAGGTTTAAATTTGGTATTGTAGATATCATATCAAGAAACCCAAGGGAGGGATGGTGGGAGTTACATTTAGAAAGGAGGGAATTATTCTGGCAACTCGGACTTAATGCTACAGTTTCATCAGGACTTAACGTGAAATTATCTATACTCCCCATCCTTATACTAAGAGCACAACAATTATAGTTTATTGAAACCCTGGAAGTGAACATGGTGTACGTAGATATGTTTTGTCCAAGAGAAAATATTTTATAAAAGGTAGGCTGAGTAACAGAACTTCATGGTGATATTCCAATTTACCGAATTTTAATTCATTTTACATATTTCATTAAACTAATTTATCACACTGTTTATACATTTATTTTAAGAAATTATATAAACTTATTTATGTATAAATTTTTTAAATGTTATTTAACACTTCTTTTTAACTATTTTTACTTTAAAAAAACAGCTTTTCTGAAATAAGACTGGATGTACATATATGTATGGCTAAATGGTGCAATGCTCCTTTAAGAAATAATGTAGTTGAATTTTATGAATGACATTTGGTTCTCAACTGGTTAATGACAGTAGATTTGGACTGTATTTAAAAGAAGGTTTGGTATGTGTTTAATTGGTTCTGAATAAGTCCCAAAATAGAGGGATAAAAGTGCTTGACTTGTTTAAATATTTTTACAATAAACTAATTGGACACTTTACACTGGTGTGGTTTGTTCCTTCACAGACTTGTGTGTAAGCTGGCTGCTGGTTCTACATCAAGTTGTGACCTTTTTGGTTTATTAATGTTTAAAGCTGAACAACCTAAACACTTTTGGAGGTTATACAGGAACAAATGAAAAGTGGTTAGAAAAATAGAAGTAGCTATCAAATAATCAATCTGATAAACTGTGAGGTTTGATGATGTCAGAAAGAAACATAAATGAAGGAACAAATGACAGAAACTGAGGCATTAAATGAAGAAATATTTCAGAAAATGGTAGATCTAGAAGCATGGCATGAAGAAGTATCTAAAGGCTTATCTGCAGCACCAGAAATGTTGGAGAGAGTGGACTGTATTAAATTTATGAAAGCACAGATAGCAGCAAGATTCTTCCCAAATAGAGTCATGCATCTCTGCAGATTATTTACATCCAGTAACTGAATTGTAACCAGCTTGATACCTTTAGTGTTTGTTTGCTTTTTTTTTACAATTGAAGTTTTCACACTGGGACAACATGTTGAGCAGCTGTACAGACATCTTGGAAGTCCTAAGTTAAACAATGCTGAGATATGAAGGAGAAGAGAAGCTGTACTAGGAGGTCTATAGACTTACTCATAAGAGTTAGTACTACCTTTTTCTTTATATGCACAATCTATGTTGCAAGAATTGGATAAAAGAATGTGTATTTAGTCAATGGTAGCTTTTTTTTCATTTATGTAAAGTAAGCATGTTAAATAATGAAAGCAAAGTGAAGGCTGTAGAGATTCTTCTTAAGCAAATATCTTAAGCAGGGTGCAGGTGCCTGACTTGTCTAAGTGAAAACTAACAACAGCTAAACTGATAAGTTCAAGATAAAACATGAATTATGATATGTTCAGAGCCTACATTCTGTGACTTCTTCAGTGGATCTGTTACAAGGAGAGCAGTTTAAATTAAGAAGGACACTAAAACACGTTCTGAGAGAATTGTAGTTTTTAAAAATGTGGAAATAGTGTTGAAAATGAATGTCTGTCTCACCAGTAGCTTTAACTTTAGAACGTATTAAGCATAAAAACACAAAACTATTTTCTTATAACAGCTAGTCAGTAATTTGCTTTCAAATACATACTTTTCAAACTGAAAGTTAACTGAATACATTGAAATGTTTTACTAAACCTGGGAGAGGAAACACGTGACAATTAAAGTAGTTATATGTTTTTGTGCAAGCTCTGGCAAAATGTGTCTTAGGATGAGCACCCCTATTTTTAGAGAAGGTGCAAGTAACCATGAAGAAGAAGTGAAGGCCTTTGCTTTTTTTTCTTTCAGTTGTATATAGTTCTTGTATTGTGTTTTTAAAGGGATTAGGAAAAGGATATACTGAACTGAACTGTTTAAGAAAATGTGGTATAAACTCAAATGTATGAAACTGCAATTAGGTAAAAGTTAAGAAAGACCAGTGTTAAAAAGTATGGATAAGCTGTTACTAGGAACAATATTAAACATATATCCCAAATGTGACATACATTATAAGTGAGTGTATCTTGCTTTGTGATTACACCTTTTATGAACCATACTTTTTTCCCTTTCTTTTGCAGTAAACCTCCAGCCTAAGGACACTGGGGCAGTACTGTTTTACTTTATTTTATATTTTTGGAATTCTAAACTGACAAGAAGAGAAAGCAATTTGAGAGGCAAGATTCTCATACAACTGTGACTGTGGGGGGATATATAAGGAGGCCTGTTTATGAGTATGCTTATTTTGTGATTATACATAGCGAACACTTTCCTCTTTCCTTTGTTCTGCTTGTAAGGTCTTTATGAAATCTATTGAAATAAACTCTGACAATATGTGTCCTAGTTGCAACAAATTGGAAAAAAACTTTTTCTACTGTTCACTGAAAATCTCTAACAGAATATCAGATTACTCTTGTGAAAATAGTTTGTCATTAGGCACTGCTGCTGCATTTATAGATTCATGGAAAGAAGATTTTGTTGGTCCCCATGGTAATTTATATAATACAGATAGTGGGGTTAATTTGCATATACAAGACAGAGTAATATAATGCAATGCTGATCTAGATACTCAAGGGATAGTTACAAAAGAATTATCTAGAACTACTGAAGGCAATGTTAACTACTCTACAGATAATTTGTATATTGTTGTGGAAGAATCAAGTATCCCTAATAGTGATAAGACTATATCAGGCAGCAGTTTAAGAAATGTTAATAAATCACTAACAGAGATTGTTACTAGGTTAACAGATTAAAGGTAAAAGGAAAAGAAAAAACTTTAGATGGTTTGTTGCTAAGTGTCTATGCTGGGAAAAGAAAATTACACAGTGAAATGCAAAAGATTAAACGAAAGAGAAGGACGACTATTCTAGAAAAACAAATAGTCTTTCTGATTTTGTAGTCCATCCTGATTTAGATACTTAAGAGTCTTTACAACTATACAAATGTTCCTTCCACACTGATAGGAGAGAAAGAACATACTGACAATGATAAAAACACCTTACAAACATAAATTGATAGAATGACTGCAAGCAGAGTACAGATGCTGTTCTGCTTGGATTATACCCTGAAGTGACAATTACAATCAGAAATATTGTCAACAGTAAGGCAGGAAAGTATCTTAATTTCAGATTGGAAGATTGTTGCTTTAAATAAAGAATAATGGAAAGCTGAAAAGAAAGGATCCAGGAAGAATAACTAATTAATTTAGCACTAATTAAAAATATTACTAATAGAAATAATGCTACTGACAGTGAAATATTATCAAATAGTGTTGAGTTTACTTTAAATGTTCAAAAATAAATATCAAGCAGGGTAATTAATGTGGCATCTTTATTTTATCAGCTGCAATATTTAACCCATTCAGGTGGAAATTACTTATATATGTGTATATGGGAACACTTTATAATCCCAAAATTCTGAAATATTGAATTTCAGACTCCCGAGATTATAAAGCCGAAAGCTCAAAACTCCGAAACCACTAAGTGCGAATTTCAAAATCCTGAAGATGTTGAAGTAACGCTTCTGGTGTTGCACTGTGTGAATGAACAGTTGGAAGTTCAGGTAAGTGTTTATGTTTAAGGGTTTGGGTTAGGGGCTTTAGTGTGTGTCAGTGTGTTTTGCTACTATAATGTGTGTGTGTGCAAGGGGAATGTAGCTTGTATGGTGGTGTTTTTGTGTTTTTGTCTGTGTAGTGCAACCTTGGAGTTAGTTTATTTAAGTAGGGGGGCGCCTCCCCACATGGGGGTGCAGGGGGTCTTGCCCCCCTGCTTGTATGTAGTGTATGTTTGTGTGTGGGAGGGAAGGTGTGTGTATGTGTATGTGTGTGGTGTTATGGTTAGTGTAGGAGTTGCGATTTTGAAAAATCATGCTTCTGGGGTTTCGGGATTTTAAGGTTTTCGGCTCTATGATCTTGAGATTCTGAAATTTGATATTTCAGGATTATAAAGTGAACCTATGGGTGTCTACTTTGTTTCATTGAAAGCTTACTTCACTGAATTTCAATTCACCCTGACCAAATTGCTGAAAGCTCAAATTACTGAAAACTCATTTGTGAAATACTGGCACTGTGTAGAGTACTGTAACGCATGTTAAATTAATTAGTTAGTATTATTTTTTACTTACCTGTGTGGTGCATTCTGATGATGGAATTTGTTCGGCATTTCGGATTTCGCTGTTTTGGTGTTTCCCTGTGTACGTACTTCGACCTTTATGTGCCGATGTACATGCACTCGATGTTTAGTGCTTTCGGGCTTTTCATATAGACCTAGGCACAGCCCCCCTCATTGTGAGTATATGTTGTCTTCTGGAAAGTGTTAGTCATTGGTGTTGTAAGTATGCATGTCTATGGTTTAAAATGTATTGTTTTGAACCTTTCAGTGAAATATAATATAAAACTAAACTAGTTGGGGGGCTACACCCCCACACCCCCCTAACTATATATACTAATTCCAGGATTGCACTACAGTGGGGGACATATACCTTTTACTTGTCTTACAGTACTCTACACAGTGCCAGTACTTCATGTCAGTGAAATGAGATTCAGTGAAATGAGTTTTCAGTAATTTGAGCTTTCAGCAATTTGGTCAGGGTGAATTGAAATTCAGTGAAATGAGCTTTCAATGAAACAAAGTAGACACACACACACACACACACACACACACATATATATGTATATATAACTTCACTGTGGGGTAAACGTTGTATTATATATACCACAAAATGGTGTGAAAAGACATTTATTGCTAATAACTGAAATAATAAAAACCTTCAATGCCAATGTAATTCAGAATTAAAATTTACCTTCTTCCTCAATAAATGATTATTGGTTTATAAAAACAATACAATTCAATACGTGGCTAAGGCAGTTGTGTACAGTATATGCCCTTCAGATTATAACCTATTGGGAGGATTTTAATGAAGACTACGGAATGTTTGGCAAAGATTACTTTCATCTTAGTCCCTATGGTGTAGTAGAATAAAATTAACTGTTAAGCTTACTTTTAGAAAAAAAGTCAAAACCCCTCAGTATTAGATCTAATTCTACTTTAAAAAAAAATATTTTGTAATGTTAGAAGTTTATGCAATAAGGTGCATGAAATAATTACCATTGACAGTTTTGCAGTTATTGCATTAACCGAAGTCTGTCAGAGTAGCGAGACTGATTACTAGTTATACAAAATATGAATGTTTAAGAGACTAAGAATAAAGGTGGTGTACTTATCTTTGTTGAAAGCTCTGTACCTTCTATTTAAATATCTAAGGCTATATTTAATAAGACTAATTGTAAATCTCAAACTTAAATAGAGATAAGGATGATATAAGGTTTATTGCGTCTTACAGAAAACATTGTATGGATAAAATATCTTATGAGAATTACTTAGATTATTTCAATAAATTTTTAGAACATAACATCATTTTAGTAGGAGACAAATTATCCTAGGATAAATTGGGAAAATTATACAAGTTTAATGTGCTGCAGTAGCGTTGTCGCCTCACAGTTAGACGTTGCCCGTTCGATTCTCAGTTAGAGTGTCTTCTGTGTGGCGACATGCGTGAATGGGTGTTCCTTCGTTGAAGGTTGTGCATTAGGCCCAGCAAGCCAGTACGTAAAAATCTACTGCCAATCATTAGCGGACCGGAGTTCCGCTGTGGCGACCCCTAACCGGGAAAAGCTGAAAGACACAAACAATGGTTAGAGAATGTAATTTTAGATTAACAATAATTCTAAGCCATGATTTGGTACAAATTATAAAATCATCAAGAAGGGATACTAACATTTTGGATTATGTGTCCAGAATTAATTAGTAATGCTATTGTAGCTATGCGTCTTGGGAATTCTAATCATAATTCTCTTGAATTTGAGGTCACAAATATTGCTACTAGGTTGTTCTGCTCATGTAAAGGGTACAACTTTAGACTATTAAATTATTATAATATTAATAGATCTCTATTTAAGTTTGGTCAGCCTATTCTACGGGGCTCCACAGGTGAATTAGAATATTACAGGCTGGAAAACATTATCAATTTTTTTTAGAGGACACAGTATGCTCCTGTAGTAAACATACATGTCTGGTAGAAGCATCTTCTGGTAAAATTCTATATAAAAAGGATATTTAGGAAATCTAAAAAGTATCCAATGAGCTACAATAAAGCTATTTTCAATAAACTGTGTACAAAATTTTACCTGAAACTTAAACATGAGAAGACAATATACAAAAAAAGCATTTAGCTGGTGACCAAAATAATAAGAAATTATATTACAAGTACATTAATATGATGACTAAAGCAATGTCATCTATAGTCCATTTAGGCAAGTTAAATCCAAAGGATGTTACTAATATCTTTAATGAGGGTTTTATAATATGACAAATATTTCAACA
>NC_056743.1:730011444-730041444 GCF_019279795.1 Protopterus annectens
ATCCCCTGTTGTTAAACCTCTGTACTAAATCCTGGCTATATAAGTGAAAAGTACTATCATTTGAGCAATTACGCCTCATGCGAATAAACTGAGACTTAGGAATATTCCTGGCAATATGTTTTGGATGAAAGCTGGATGCGTGGAGTAAGGTATTATATTGAGGAAATTTTCTGAATACCTCAGTATTTAGGGAGTTATCAGGATTTCTTGTGATCTTAACATCCAAAAAAGTAATAACATTTTGGTCATAATTAATTATAAAATGCAGCCCCCATTTATTGTCATTGAGGTATTCAACAAATTCATGTAGATATTCAGTATCAGCCCTCCACACCATCCAGCAGTCATCCAAATACCTACGCCAGATATCAGTTTCAGGTAGGTATAAATTATGCGTATCATCATAAATGATCTGATCTTCAATGTATGCTATGTATAAATCAGCATAAATAGGGGCAAATGAAGCCCCCATAGCAGTACCCTTGGTTTGTAAGTAGCACTGTCTGTCATAGAAGAACACATTCTTGGTTAACACATGTTCTGTTAAAATAATCAAAAATGTATTAAAGCCAGGTTTGTACATATTAGATTTTTCCAACCAATATTCAATAGCATCCAAGCCTGCCCAATGAAGTATACTGGTGTATAATGAACTCACATCGAGAGTGCAAAGCCACCAATCTTTTTCAATCTGCATGTCATTAATTATGCTGAGAAAATGTGTGGTATCCTGTATCTGACCCATGAAAGTAAAGGTTTGAGATGTTTTGTCAAATATTCCGACAAAGGCTCAGTAAGAGAGCCAGTTCCCGCTACAATAGGTCTACCCAGTGGATTTAAAAGATCTTTATGAATTTTTGGTAAAAAGCAAATATATTGCCTGACTGGATCAGAAATGGTAAGATGTTTCAAAGTATTAGATGTAATAATTCCATTTTCTACAGCCGAATTTAGAAATATATCAATTTGCTGTTTAAACATAGAAGTCGGGTCAAGAGGCATCCTAGTGTAGTACCTGGCATCATCAAGCTGTCTATGTGCTTCTTTGTCATAATCAGTCCAGTTCATTACCACAACAGCTCCTCCTTTGTCAGCCTTAATAATTACTACTTGTTTATTATTAACAAGCTCCTCCAAACATGCCATCTCAAATTTAGACATGTTGTTTGGTAAAAGTGATCCTGTATTGGAGCTAAAATGTAGTTCTTTAAGAATACTATGCTGAAATAAGCTGACTGATGGATGCATCGGAGGCATGAAAGATGAAGGATGGTATCTAAAACCATCAGTTGTTGAACCAAGTGATTGATCACCCTGAAAAATAACTTGAGATTAATCAATCTACAAAAGCTTACTATATCCTGAGCAAAAGTATCCTCTGAAACAAAAAAACAGGTATAAATGAAAGTCCTTTATTGAGAAGGGTAGTTTGTTGTTCAGTTAAAACAATATCGGAAATATTACATACATTATCATGAGTAATAGTATTTATTTGTTCGCAAGCATTTCCATTAAATTCTGTAAGCTTGTGACTTTTGCGGTGTTTTCTGCCACCCCTCCTCCTCCCCTTCCTGCATGACCTGAAGGGATCCCAAGATTATTACGTTTGGGTGAGGGGGAATCCATGGTGTGCAATGTATCAATATCAGTGCCAGAAGAGATATCTGCATCAGTAGTATCAGAATAAGTATCATGAGCGTAGTATTTTTTTTAAAATAGATCTTGGCCTTTTACATTTTGGATAAGGGTTATCAGTATTAAGTGATTTCCCAAACTTAACATATTTAAAACTGATTACACGTTACAGATGGGGCATATCTGCAAAAAAATTTGATTAAATTGACCATTTGGACATAGGAGATTTATATGCTGATAGCACATGAAAACCTAGGCATATGAGACTTGGGAGGCAAACTGAAAGGTGAATATTTAATACATCACACAATGATTGAAACTGGGCAGCCACTGTGGTGCCTCACAGCAAGAGGTTCTCCGGTTCGATTTATGGCTGGGGTGTCTTCTGTGTGGATTCTGCATGTCGTCCCTGTGGTTGCGTGGGTTTCCTCCAGATGCCCCAGTTTCCTCCCACATTCCAAAGACATGCAGTAAGTGAAATGAACACTCTAAATTGGCCGTAGGTGTGAGTGAGTAATACACATGAAATACCGTGGCAGGGCTAGCCACCTGGCAGTGTAAACCTTGGCTCATGATGGTTGCCACTGTTAAAGTGACACCCTGACCCCATGTGTAAAATGGGAAAAGGGATTGATGAAGGATGGATGGACAATGATTGAAACTGTAGATTCATTTAAGGACCTGGGTACATGGGTGGAGCCAGTTTTGTATTTTTCTAATCATATCAACCAATTGGTTATTGATAGTTCTAGAACTTTAGGTTGTATAAAAAAGATTTATAAAGTCCAGAAAATCAGAAATTATGAAGTCATTGTTTGTTAGTTACATTACATCTAAACTTGAGTATGGAGTAACAATATGGAAACCTTATTAAACAAAAAAAAAAAAGCATGATGCATAAACTGGAACGTATACAGCAGAAATATACCAAGGGCATCCATGGATGTGGAAATGTAAGTTATTATGAAATATTAAAATACCTGTACTTGTACAGTGTCTCATATAGATTTTTAAGAGTAGACCTTATTGATGTATATAGGGCATTTAGAGACAAGTGACTCTGAGAATGCTTGGAGTTACCAAAATATAGCAGAGAATCATCAGACAACCTAAGTAAAAGATTCTATAGGAATGAGAAGGGTACTAGTTGGTTCTCTGCGTGAGCAGCTGATGCATGGAATAGACTACCAAATTACATTAAAGTGAATACTAGTTTAGATATTTTTAAGAACAGTTTGGACACTTATTATGGGAACCACTGTGTTGATATATTGGCAGGCTAGAAGGAAATTAATGACTGTACATATTTCAGGCACTATCATCAATCTATGTACCTAGGAGTTAAGCTGAAGATGCTAGAAACCAATATAAAAAGGGCACTTGCATTTCCCACATATTTTAAAAAGGATAATTTATGGAATGAGTAATAAATAAAACTCAAAAGTTAATATGACAGACTGAAATCATTCCAGTGGGATTTGCTGCAGCTTGGGACACACTGAAGATGGGTTTTAAAAGTATAGCAAACAATAGTAAAAAACAGAATAATGGCAAAAGTTAAAATGTTGCAGAGGACGAGGACACTTACAGATCAAAAAGAGGGAAAGCTGCAGGGTGCTAAGTGCAAAATAAGGATGCATTTGGGGAATGTGCATGAATTTAGGAAAACTGCAGTTAAACATTTTTTTACAATAGTCCCAGAGCAAATAAAATTTTAGAACAAGACTTAGGCAACAGAACATGGAAAATGTTGAGGCAAAACTTATGGATCCTACGTCAAGAAGGTTAACTTGGAATCCTGAAGAAATAATCAGGATATTTGGGGAATTTTATGAAAAACTATACAGAGAGCAGAGGAGTGGGGAGTCAGGAAGAAACATCTGATGAAGAAGAAACTCAGCAATTAACAGTCCTGACAAATAAATGACAAACAAAAATCTGATATACAACCAAGCAACAGTGAAATCTCCAGGAATTTGGAAGTTAGGCAGTAGGAGGCTGTTACAGATTTGGAAGGCACCTTTTAATAATGTTTTGAATGGGAGGAATATCTGCATTGTGGAACAAGACAGTAGTGGCAGTATTACCAAAGGAGAGAAAGAATCCTGCAAATCCTGACTCATGCAGATAGACTTTGATTTAAAAGTACAATTACAAAGTTATAATGTCTACAAAACATGTTTCAAAAACCAAGACATGGATTAGTCTGGTTTTGCAGAAGGAAAACAAGCTTTGATAACAGAATAGAACACTTATGATTCTGAGGGAATTGAAATAAAAAAAAATATTACTGCTGATTAGTTTGGATGAAGAGAAAGTATTTGATATGTTTTTCTTGGAATTTGTGTGTTTGACAATGCACGTATTTGCTCTACCAGATAGTATAATACAGTTAATATGGAGAACATATTATGGATCATAGGCAAAAATAAAAGTGGGAGGAGTCATTTCAGGGAACTTAAGTATGAACAGAGGGAACAAGCAGGGATGTCCCCTTCCCCTGTTTTATTTGACATATACTTGAAACCTTTATCTAAAAGGATTAGAGACTTACAAATTCAGGGATCTAACTGGTGTGGTAGCCAAGAAAAAAAAATGCCTTTGTTTGTGGATGGTATTATCTTGTACTTGCCAAATCCTGAATCTAACATTATGGTTTTGTGGGACATTTTAAAGCACTCTCACATATTTTCGGAGTATAAAATAAATGAATGTAAAATAAATGCTACAATATAAATTATTTGCCTAAACATCTATTATATCAACAATACCTATATTTATGGGGAGAAGAAAAGATTAAATATTTAGGCATGTGGATTAAAAAGAACTGAGTTACAGCCACTTAGGATGTGGGAACAGATCTTGAGAAAATAAATGAGAAAGTAAGAGACTGAAAACTAATGACCACTGACAGAAAAGTACAGGCACTGAAAATGTTTTTGTCCCTTTGGTCATGTATATTGGTAAAGCATACCTTTAATCAGCCAGATGAAAGCTTTGGATGATAATTAATAAGGAATATATTTAGTACGTGAACTGGGTAAGAATAAAACAGGATAACACAATTCTTCCTATTCAACATGGTGGTTAAAGACAACATGATTTGAAGGAATACTTTAAAGCTACAGGGCCGGCAACTCGGCACGTAAAAATCTACTGCCAATCATTAGCTGATGGGAGTTCCGCTGTGGCGACCCCTAACCGGGAAAAGCCGAAAGACCCAACAACTTTAAAGCTACACAAGTGAAACTTGTATATTTATATGCATACATGTGTGTGTGTGTGTGTGTGCGTGTGTGTGTGTGTGTTCATTCACATGTGTGCCGTTGATTTGGTTGACATGGGGTTTGGTCAACATCTGTTTGACTGCATTTGGTTGATTATATAGCTAGTTGACAAGTGTGCAAGATTGACAATCCCTGGGGACTGTGCAATCTCAGAGTTAGTACATATATAATTAGCATGGGGTGTGAGGGGTAAAGGGGCCCTGCAAAAAATAATTTTTTAAAGTTGCATGCACCAAGGTTTTTCCTCAGCTCATGCACAGTAGGTTGTCAAAGCTTCAGTTTTCAACATAACAGTGGTTAACTTTCAGGATAGCAATGTATGTGTTAGTCAACCAACTGAAGGTAAAATCATTTATATACTTATAGTTGTATATACATTTTACATATATATATATATATATATATATATATATATATATATATATATATATATATATAAATGTATAAATATATATATTTATATATATAAATACATATTTATCCAGGTGTACACACAGGTGTGTGTGTGTGTGTGTGTGTGTGTGTGTGTGTATATGTGTATATGTATATATATATATATATATATATATATATGCATGTATGTATACACACACATAGCGCACGTTTACAGACATGTATTTATATATTTGTGTGTATTTCAGAAACAGATGGCTTCAGATCAAACTGAAAGATCAAAGATGATGGTGGAGCCAGGTAGAAGGTGAAGGATGCATTGAAATAAGGGTTTTCTTCCAAAACTCTTAGGGAAAAAAGAACTAACCATACAGAATATTATAAAGTATCAGACAACACTAAAAAAATTAAAGCAGTGGGGGAGTGACTAAAGGAGATTTTACCAAAAGGAATGCACTCAAATAAAGGTACAGAAAACAAACAAGAGCTGTCAAGAAATAATTGGAGAAAACTAACAAAGGAGCCACACTACTCCAAGCAAAGAAGTTGGAAGGGACAGGTCGCACAGTAGGAAGAAGCCAAGCAGGTGTTTGACCTTGAGGTTAAAGACTGCATTTTACTGCCAGGTGTGTTGGCAGAATATATGGAAACAAAGAGAAAAGGGGGTATTGAGCAAAAGACCAATTTTGTTAGGATGGATTCAGTAACAGAATGTGTTATTAAAAATGTATAATTAGTAATCCATATAAAATATGTTATGTGATAATTAAATAAAAAAAACAATTATAGGAGAATAGAAAATGCTGGAAAGAAATATTAGAATGAAAAATTGCAAAAGAACAGTGGTAGACAAAAATAAGGCCCCTAGGTATGTCACAAAGTCCACAAGATCTAGGATATTTGCATGGGAAGGTTTACACATGGACTTTTATATTCCAGATGGGCTTCAGATGATTTTCCCTCAACTGGAGAGCAGATGTTGACAATGTGAAAGAATGAGAGAAGAAATTGGGAACACATTTCATGGGAATATGTGGATTTGTCCGAACTTAAGAACTACCTACAGAATATATGGATACAGTTGCTGGGGAAACATATTATGTTAACTAAAGAGATGCCATTGAGTCAGTGATTACATTTTGAACTGTTGTACATAATAAGGCCTTATTAAGTTTAATGTTAATAGCAACAAAAAAATGCAATTACATGAAAGTGGAAATTCATGACTACAGTTGCTATAAATGAAGAAGTGAATTGTGTAAAGGGGATAAAAGATCTAGAGTTGCAATCATTAAAATACAGAGGAAGTAATTGTCCTAAGAACAAATCGTGCATTTTGGAACAATATAGACAGAATAATCCTCAAATAAATGACTAAATAAAAACATTTCTAAAACTGGGTTGGTAGAAACTTAAGAGAGTATGAGAATGTTCTAAGAAGAAGACTTATGATAGAACTTGTATGTATAATGCAGTATACAATAATGGAAAGTGTTAATGTGATCTTTATTCATTGAAACATTTAACTTCATGTCACAAATTAATAGTGTATTGATAAAGTTTATTTAAAAAGTATTGCAGTCATATTTTAAAAGGACACTTAAGAATATACAAAACCACTGGCCTGGTGTAATGAAAGGCATTGAAAATTTCTATACAAACCTGCACAGAATGTCAGAAGACACTGCCACATCCGCAGTTTATTCATCTGCTGATAACTATGCCTGTTAATGAAGATCCATTTGATCAGACAGCAATGGATCTTGTGGGCCCACTGGTAAAGTCTAGTAATGGCTACCATTACATTCTAGCAATTATTCATTATAATACCACCTAGCTTACTGATGTGTTACCCTTGTGAAAGGCCAATACAAAATCAATAGCCCTAGAACTAGTTTTATTTTTCTCCACACAGTAGGCATTACCAAAAAAATAATACTTACAGACCATGGAACCCTATTTATGTCCAGGGTAGGACATCAGTTTTGCCAATGTTTCAAAGTAAAACAGTTAAGAACTTCAGTGTATAACCTCCAGACAGATGGGTTGTTGTTTTTTAGTCATTTAGTCAAATCTGACTTCTCGTGACTTCATGGACTTTAGCATGACAGACCTCTATATCAAGAACAGTTTGTTCTGGCAAATACATACTAATTATTTCAATAATATTGTCCATCCACATTAACTGCTGCCACCCACTTCTTTTGCCTTTGATCTTTCTGTCCATGAAATTCTCAAAAGTTTTCTCCAAAACCAGAATTCAAAAGCATAAATCTTCTGGTGAATAGCCTTATTTACAATCCAACTATCACAACTATTTGTTACTACTGGGAAAAACACATAGCTTTGACTACATGGATATTTGTTGACAATGTGATGTATTTGCTCTTTATCCAGATTAGCCATAACTTGCCTTCCAAAAAGCAAGCATATTTTAATTACATGGCTGCAATATTTATCTCTACAGCTCTTTGAGCTTAGGAAAATAAATTTGTCACTACCTACACTTCTTCATCCATCTGCAAACAATGAAAAGGGGTACATGAGATTTTTTATGTTGAGCAACAAACCAGCTTTTGCACTTTCAACTTTCACCTTCATCAGCAGACTGTTTTCACTCCTTTCAGCCATAAGTTGTATCAACCAATTGTTAATATTTCTCCCAAAAATTTTGATTTCAAGCACCTAATTCATCCAACCCAGAATTTTGCACAACATATTCAGCATAAAAATGTAATAACTTGGGTGACAACATTCAGCCTTATTTTACTCCTTTCCCAATCTTGAACTAGTCAGTTGTTCCATAGTCAGTTTGAATTGATGCTTCTTGCTCTGCATATGGATTTCTTAGGAGGCAAATATGGTGACCCAGTATCCCCATTTCTCCAAGAACTTGCCAACGTTTTTTATGGTTCACAGAGTCAAAAACTTTACAGTAATCAGTAAATCACAAATAAATATTCTTCTAGCATGACCTTGCTTCCTTAGTAACACAGCAGAAGTAGGCAAATTCATCTCTGGTTCCTCTGCCCCTTCTAAAACCAGCTTGTATATCTGGTAGTTTCCAGTCCATGTGCAGCTGGAGTCTAAACTGCAGGATTTAGAGCAAACCTTTCCTGCAAGCAAAATATGTGCATTTGTTTGATAACGTGAACATGGTTTAGCACTGCCCCTTTTGGAACTAGAATATAAATTAACATTTTCTAATCTATCGGCAATTGTGTTTTCAAAATTTGCTGACAAATTCCAATCAGCACTGTTAATAGCATAATTTTAGAGGATTTTAAGAACGTTTGTTGGAACTTCATCACTTCCCATAGCCTTGTTAGCAAGGCTTTCTAAGGCATTCTTAGCTTCAATGTACCAGATGTTTCACTACAGATCAGAGAAAATACCATCATACGTAGCAATAACATTAATGACATTAAGGTCACTCTTAGACAGTTGTGTATATTCTTTCCATCTCTTCTTAATATATTCTTCTTCTGTTAGGTCCCTCCCAACTTTTACCATGCCCATTTCACATGCAAGTTTCCTAAAACATCAACAATTTCCTGGAAAAGATACTGTGTTCTTCTATTTCTACTTTTTTACTTCCAGTTATTTGCACTGCCAATTTAAATATACATTCTTATATCTCCATGCTATATTCTGAAACTCTACATTCAGATTTTTAATACCTTTTATTAAATGATCGCTGTGTACGTTAATACAAAAGAAAACAAACCACATTAACATTTGTCATGTTGATGCATTATGAATTACATATGCTTTCTTTCTTAACAATTATTCACTCCAACATTTCTTAAACATTATTCTGCATGCATTGTTCCTACAAATTATTTTAATTATGTATGTTGCTCCTTCCCTTTTCTTAAGATCCCACCCTCTATTTATTTTTTAACATCATTTATAATATTCAGTACTTCAATTACAGCTGACTTAGATTTTGATTTCCATTTTCTAGTAATTGCTTTTTTTGGCAAAAATAGCATTAAACTTAGTAAGGCATTACTGCGTATAGGCAGGTCAGATCCTGTGCCTCAGCTCAAAAGAATCATTTCTTTAGTTAAAGCCATTTGCTCCAAACCCCCACAAATTCTGACAGACTACTCTGAACCTGCCAACTTGTTATACTCCCAAAAAACAAGTTCCCATGTACCTCTCTATCTTTTCTATCACATGTCCAGCATTTGCTATCTGTAGAGAAATTCTCTGAATATTGATTGGGATATAACTATACCTAAGCAAATGAAACTCTACATTCAGTTTGACATTTTTTTCTTATCTACACTGCATTTGCTCTCCTCCTTTCCTTGACCACTTCTGGAGCCTCCACAGACAACCATTTTGCCTTCATCTTCTTTTTATTTGGAATATTTTTGACATCACCTCCTGGACAATATCATAAACTTCTTTCAAAAGCTAGTTCAAGTACTTTATTTAATTTGTCTTTATTGTAAAGCCATCCAATACTAATTTTCCTTTATTCCTGTCTTACCTGTTTAGTGTTTAGACTGATACTGATAGTTTTTATTCTGCAGACTCATTTCTGCAGACTCATTTCTGCTATCACATTGCCAGCTCCAGGTACTGCCCGCTCCGTTTGATCTCACTGCTCTCAGGCTCACTCCACTCCCCTACCCCAATTCCCACCCACACCAGCATCAATTTCATTTACTCCTACATAGGCTCCTCCCCTTCTCCCCGTCCTCCAATCAGCACTCCACCCACAATTTTCCATCTTACTTCATCCATTATCTCATCAAGTCTCCTTTCTAACTCTTCTACATAAGATTTTCTTTACTTTACCTACAATCTGTCACTCACAAACAACCTTTCTCCCACCCTGCCAGTAATTGAGTACCTGCTATTCACATCTCCCCATACCTTTTCAGCACCTCCCCTACTGTACTGCTCTCTCTTAGATATTTTCAAACCCCCAGCTCTGTTACTACACTATATATATATATATATATATATATATATATATATATATATATATATATATATATATTGAAGTAACACCACAACACGATCACAACCTCAGAAACACCTGCCACAAAACCAAGCCTTGGAAGAAATTCTTTTATTCCACCGACTAAGTGCTTTCACCATAAATGGCTTCCTCAGAGTCGACTCTGAGGAAGCCATTTTTGGTGAAAGCGCTAGTCGGAATAAAAATTCTTCAAGGCTTGGTTTTGTGGCAGGTGTTTCTGAGGTTGTGATCGTGTTGTGGTGTTACTTCAATTGCTGGTTTGCCTTGTTTTGGGAACTTTGAGTTTTTTGAGTCGTCATATATATATATATATATATATATATATATAATGTATGTGTGTGTGTGTATATATATATATATATATATATATATATATATATATATATATATATATATATATACACACATACACACACTACAGTCTGTTTTGCAAACTAAAATGTCTTACCCTCCATTCCCTTACCCATATTAAACTCCAGTGTGACATCCATCCTAATCCAGGCCCAAACCTCACCACACTCTCTACCCCACCTCCCCTCCCAAATTCACATTTTGACACCTCCCCTAACTCCACACCGAACTCCTGTCTGCCACTGAAAAAAGTAACTCTGACTTTCTCACCCTTAATGTCAACCTCAGAAGCTTGATAAACAAAGTACATGAATTTCATGCTGCTATTGTCCTTTACTCACCTGATATAGCGGTCATTACTGAAACATGGCTTAAGCCTCATATTAAATCTAAAGAATTTCTTCTCAGTTGTTATAACATCCTCAGAACTGATAAGAGTATCTAGACATGGTGATGGGACTGTCATTTTGTTTATAGGCAATCTTAAATTGGCACAACTTAACTCTACTCCACCTGATATCCCTAACTCTGAAGTTTCAGTAGCACACTTAGATATGAATAATCATAAGTCCATTATCGTTATAGCGATCTATCTGCCCCCTGCTAATAACCTCCAAAATATTGATTACATCCTTGAATGGGCCCCTACCAACTTCAGCCATGAAACTATTATACTTGGAGATTTTAAGCTTGACTGGACTACTTGCTCTTCTAACCCCCTACTAACTTTATAAACCTGTACAATTTCTGTCACCGCCCCACACGCATTGACAAACACACCAACAGGCAATCCATTCTTGACTGGATTTTAACAAATAAATTCAATATTAGCTATGATGCTGGGTGTCTCCCTGACACACTAAATGATCACCTCCCTACCTACTGGAGTAGAAAACATACAAACAATTCCTGTAACTTTTCATTTTGCTACATTTGCAATAAAAAAAACACTTTTTTCCTACCTTATTTAATATTCTTCTTCAACAATATGACTGGGCACCTCTAAAAACTCATTTGGACCTTGCAGTACAGTACTTCAATAGTGCTTTCCTACAAATACTCAATGATCTAGCCCAATTAGAAAAAACTGCACCAAAGCCAAACAGCTTCCCTGGTTGTCAAAAGACACAATTCTTCTACTAAAACAAAGGGATAGAGCCTGGTATCTCTTTCAGAATAATAGAAGTAAACAAAATCTCATTACCTACCAACAACTTTGAAATCAAACCAAAAATCTAATTAAACAAGACAAGTCAGCTAAAATACAAGAAAAATCCCAAAAGATTCTGGCAATCGACCTCTTTCTCAACCCAGGAAAACCCACTACCCCAACCCCCAACTATGACCAACCCAAATGACTCCATAGCCCCTCAATTTAACTCCCATTTTATTAACTCAATAACCTCTACACTAAACAGAACACCTAATATGCCTCTGTCCATACCTCAAACCTCCAACAATTCTACCCTCCTCTATCTCAAACCTATCCAAACAAGTTATGTTAAAAAAATCTCCTTTATAAACTAAAACATTGCACATTAGCTGCAGACCAGCTAATGGTGACTTTCTACAATTAGCTGCTACTTCCATCATTTACCTTATACCTATTCTTATTAACAGTTCTATCTCTGAACAGTACATGCCACTCCTCTGGCAAATATCTCATGTCATACCCGTACATAAAAGCAGTCGTCCTTCTACTGATGTATCCAACTACAGACCCATAGCTATTTTGTCACCACTTGCCAGAATCTTAGAAAAATGTATATACAAACAGATCTTAGACCACTTTCTGTCAAATAATCTATTATCTAATATACATGGTTTTCGACCTAGGCATTGCACCAGTACAGCTGTAATTAACTTTACTAATACCGTAAATCAACTCAAAAACAAAAAACAGCTAGTCTCTGTTACCTTTCTAGATATGTCAAAAACATCTGACAGTGTATCTGCTATGTGTAGCTCTAAGCCCACATCTGATGAAGTCTTTTCAAATGAAAATGCAATATTGGAGACATTAAGTTTTTTGTTGATTTGTTCGTGATTACAGTACTTACTTTCGGATTAAAGCATTTTACCTGGCTACTTTCTGTTGCTTTATTGTTTCACCGGACCTGTGTACCTTTTGTGTTTACTAGTTGATATTTTTTTGTTGATTTGTTCGTGATTACAGTACTTACTTTTGGATTAAAGCATTTTACCTGACTACTTTCTGTCGCTTTATTGTTTCACCGGATCTGTGTACCTTTTGTGTTTACTAGTTGATGTTTGGTACCTTTTGGATACACTTTTTGATAATTATGTAATCTTCCTTGGAGCTTTTCTCCCAGAGTCTCCCCTGAAAACGGGCTTCTGGCCCAGTCAGACACTACCCGATTATCAAATGTAAGTAAATAAATAAGTAAATAAATAATAATAAATTCTCCCATAGTTCCTCAGGTACTCTATCTGCCAAGTCTAATCCCTTACATCTATTCATCTCCACTACATATTCACTTGCAATATTGTTGAGATCCCTTCTCACTGGCCTAAATGCTTGTCTTGTTTTCTTTAATTTCATTCTAAGCTTCGCACTTAAGACAGCTGGTGATCCGAGCCACAGTCAGGTCCAGATCTTGTTTTTGCTGACTGTGCAGAACTCTTTCACCTCCTACTATAAATTGTATAGGCAATCTGATTTTACTCTGATCTTCTGGTGACAGTCATGTGTAAAACCATCCTTTGGGCTGTTGAAATAGTACTATAATCAGTGAATTATCCAGGGAGAATTCTTCTAGTCTATGACTCATTTCATTTTGTACTCTAATGCTAAACCTGCCTGTTATTCCAATTGTACCTTGACTACCAATTTTTGCATCCAATCCCCTTATGCTAAATATAACTTTTTGGTGTTACTTCCAAAAGTTGCAGTAGATCCTCATAAAACTAGTCAACTTCCTCCTCTTCAGCATCTGTAGCTGGAGCATAAATTTGTATCAACTAATAATGAATGTATTGCTTTTTAGTCTAATTGAGATCATTTCATAATTTTTGGATTGTAGCAGAGTACTGATTTTGACACCCTTTTATTAGCTGTAAGTGCTTTTCCATTTCTTCTGCAAAATTCTTGACCACAGTGGAAGATCTTATGATAATCCAATCTAAAATGGTTAATTCCAATACATTTTATTTCACAATTTTCCAAGATGTCAGCCTATATACTTATCATCACAGCATTATCCACATCAAGAACACATTGCTTCACAGTTTTTACATTCAAAGATCCAAAAGCACATAATTCTTTTTGCAATGAGTTTTCTTTCATCTCAGAGCACCTCAGCAGATGGCCTTCTTTTGGCTTTAACCAATTTGTGTCATTAGCTGTAGAACTAACTGTTTGCTGTCCTCTGCTCTTCCACAATAATATGCAGGTCAACACAACTCCTGAGGGTTTTGTCTCATCTTCTGATGTCATTTTAGTATGCCTCTGGTTGTTTTTTGTCTATGGAGTTTTTTGTCAAAAAAAATAATACAGGAGTTGCTTGATATTACCTTCTCCAGTGGACTATATTTTGTCTGACTTCCCTGCCACTCCTTATTCATCCTGGGTGGCCCTACATGGTTATTAGGAGAACAAACAAATACCCAAAACAAAAAATGTGGCCCCAGGGAGTTGCAATCAGAATCTAATACAGTTTGAATAGGTCTTTCCAAGCTTGACTGTTTGCACACCACTGCACCTACATCTTATTTTGGTTAATTTTTATTTAGCAAATCTGTATTAATAAATGGGAAGGTGCAGAAAGTTCCTTCATTCTAAAATAGCCTGATGCTTTTTTTTTGTTTTTATATAAGCCAAACAAACCTTTCTTTGTTGACTGTGCCTCTCAACTTTTAAGCATTAGAAATCTAATAACTTTCTAGTCTTTAAGATTATAGTTGATGACCAGAAAGAAAAACATGTTCTTTTTTTTCATAACAATGTCTATTAAAAGAAAATTCTATATAGTTACTGATTATGAATGTTTTACAAGATTAGGTCAATTATTTACTATTGTGTTACCTTAAGCAGTTTTACCTCCATGAAGTTAGTCAGTAAGTGAAGTTAAACAGGCTTTGTACCACGAGAATGGAGGGCTGCAATGGTTATCCCATTTCACAAGGGTGGAACATCAACTAACCCTGAAAACTACAGACCTGTTAGTCTCAGTAGTCTAATATGCAAAACCATGGAATGAATTATCATGGAAATGATCAACAAAGACATAAGCAACCTTCAGACACCGGATCCAACCCAGTCTGGCTTTCTCAAGGGAAGTTTATGCCTATAAAACTGATGGACTTCTTTGAGAAGGTCACCAAGGCAATGCATGTGGGGAAAATGGTAAATACTGCCTTCCTGGACCTGGCTAAGGCACTTTGATACAATACCCCCTTCGGGTCTTCTTTCAGCTTTTCCCGGTTAGGGGTCGCCACAGCAGAACTCCGGTCCACTAATGATTAGCAGTGAATTTTTATGGTGTCGAGTTGCCAGCCTGGCGTCCACCTTCAACAAAGGCACACCCACACATGCATGCACCTACCTGCATGTCTTTAAATTCACTAGACGGAGAGGAGGACATGCAGACTCCACACAGCAGGCAGTCCAGCTGTGAATTGAACCAGAGAACCTCTTGCTGTGAGGGTAGAGATGACAAACTCACCAAACTGGGCATACCTCTACATAACTTGCTGAATTGCCAGCTGTCTCACTGATAGGACTCAGGAAGTCAGAACTGATGATACTACCTCAACTAAGAAACAGGTCACCAGCAGGGTATTGCAGGGCTTCATGCTGGGACTGACCCTATTTGGCATCCACTGCTCAGAGGTAAAGGCCAATGCCAAGAGCCTTATACATGTTTTATATATACATATGTACACACATGTATATGTGCCGTATTTCCCCGAAAATAAGACTGGGTCTTATACTCTTTCCCCCGCCAAAATACGCATTAGGGCTTATTTTCAGGGGATGCCTTATATACCCACACTGTCCAACAATCTACCTTTATTCATTTATTCATGTACTACAATCAACATTCATTAATGAACACAAATCAACATTTATTCATATATAAAAATTGACATTTATTCATGTACACAAATTGACATTTATTTCGTACTTTTCTGTTATTGGACCACAGTTCTAACAAGTCAAAACAGTTGTGTGAGAATTCTACATAAACAGTGCACCAAGCATTTCAACTTCAGAATATCTGCACCTTGGCTTTCACAGTTATTCAAATACAGTCATGTCATCTTCTTCTGGAACATTGACATAAGTGTCCAACCCCGAATTTCGACCTGAATTTCTTGTGACTCCATTTCCTGTAGAACCATTGGCCCCAATCTGTCATGCCTAGCAATAGACTGAGGTTATCGTACGCTCCACGCCATTTTCAGACCATTCGGAGATCCAACTTCTCCCCTTTGCAGAAAGCTGTCAGATTTTTTCCCCGGGAGTCCGCCACGATTCCTTTCTTGTACTCGACGGAATAGCTCTTTCTTTTTGCACTCATCTTGTCTGGGAGGGGGTAATTTGAAGACTTATGAGACCGGTGTGGCAACACAAAATGATGCTGTTTACAAAGAGAAGGCACACCCACAACCATGCACTATCACGTGCGCGTGCTTTACGCACGCTGTCTGTACGTTGATCGATCAAAATACACCTGCCAGTGTTTATGGGCCAAGGATCTCAATAGTCAAGTGTGAGTGATGGTTAGGGTTACAGTAGGAATTGTGGAGGAATCCCAGTCAAAGAATCTTACGACTTTTTGCAAAGAGAAGTTGGGTGTCCGAATGGTCCGAAAATGGTGAGCAGAGTACGATAACCTCAGTCAACTGGTGTCAATAATATTATTTTATAATTCAACATGTCTGTCGTGTGTTGTTAAGCTTAACTGGGGCTTATTTTTGGGGTAGGGTTTATATCATGACCACCCTGGAAAACCATGCTAGGCCTTATTCTCTGGTCAGGTCTTATTTACAAAGAAATACGGTATATACATCTATATATATATATATATATATATATATATATATATATATACATATACACATATATATATATATATATATATATATATATATATATATATATATAAATACATATGCACAGTACATGTATGTATATATATATATATATATATATATATATATATATATATATACACACACACACACACACACACACACACACAATATAATCAGCCTTTAACCAACATGCAGCCAAGGTAGTAAGAAAATCATTCTATTCTGCCTAACTTGGTGGAAATCATTTTGCCACTTTATTTGGCCCTTATCAGACATATCATTGAGTATAATGCCCCCTGTATCATATACCCAAACAGACATATGCAACAGTTTGAATGCCCACAAAGGCTCCTTACCAGGAGAATCCTGGGTATAAATACATTCCCTATACAGACTGCCCTAAAGCCCTCTTTCTATAATCTGTCACCCTACATGTTACTGAGAGGTGATCTACAACTGGCATACAAGGCATCCTTGGATCCAGCTCTGATAGACCTTTCACACATCCATAAAATGAACAAAATCAGAACCCCTACATCCAAGGATTTAATTTATTCTTGTGACATAACTAAGACATGTTAGTGAGACAGGTATGTGTCTCAGAAGATCTGCATGCTCTGGAATAGCCTCCCCATTCATGTGAAGCACAGTTGACCCCTAATCCTATTTAAGCATAACCTTGGCCAATGGAGGGGAAATTAGAAATTCTCCGTGAGTCTGGCCCCCATGTCTCTGACAAAGGCAAACAGTAATGCCCAAACTAACATACAACTCCCACCCCATACCTCTGGAAACTTCCTAATGTAGCCACTCAATAAATACCCATGATACATAGGGCCACAACTGGATTGGATTGCATATCTAGGCTTATACAGGCCCTAGTGGTCGTTAGCCTAGTATTTACCTGTGAACTTATAAATCTAGGATAAGCAAGACATTTAAATCTGGCAAGGAAGTCAAAGCGGTTAACAGACATACTTTTGACAATGGTTAAATTGATCAGTGAAAAAAGCACAAGTAGAAGAAACAGCAAATAATATTATGACCACAGCACACTGATGATTACAAGCCTAGCTAATATAACTCAGATTTTCCCAATAGCTCTCAACCAATCAGAGACAAATCTCAACAGAATTGGGGACAAATTGAGAAATATTATAAAACACTGTAATGATCAGCAAACTGAATAAACACACAATGGACATTCACCGATCAAAAAAGCATTTAATTCCAAGCCACAAAATCCAGTACCTCTGCCATTCGCCTTCAAGGATACATTCGTTAAAACAGGCTCACAATTTATACCCAGAGTAACCCCCAATTACACCTTAATTTATTTCCTTAAAGTGCACAGTGCAATACATATTTTAAATAATTATAGTACATCCAATTAATATACAATAAACAAATAAAACACCATATGTGCAATAAACATATATCCAAAACAACAAGCAGAACAAAATATTTAGCATGATTTAACTTAAATTAACTTTAAGATAAAGTATCCTAAAATACAAAATAATTTTGCTCTCTAAATCAATTAATTTTTCTTGAAATTCACCCTCAGCACAACACTGGCTGAGCTAAAATAATAAAAAAGAAAGATTTATCAGAGCCCAAATGCACAGTTAAAATGTTCACTCACATGGCTCTTCCTATTATTGTTTCGAATGCCCCCATATGTTCTAATATTCTGACCTTTACTGGTCTTTTAGTTTCAACTATATACCATCTTACATCACTGCAGCCACACCCCACTATATAAATCACCCCACAGGAGATACAATTAAATTTTCCAGTAGATACAAATTTGCATCCATTAATCAAAGAACCAGAAACATTCCTTATTTTATTACACACTTTGCAATGACCACATGCAAACAATCCAACCATCCCAGAAGCTTCAGTGGACAATGGGACATTCAACAATTCCTTTAAATTTAAATATCTCCTATAAGAAAAGGTAATAAAATTAGGAAATAGATGCCCCAAAGTCTCAACCATACAATGTGCCAAGAGTCCAAAACCATTTTTTTTCATTATATCAGAGAAGTGAGAATATTTAGTCACAAAATATAAAACCTTCTCATCATTCATTTGCCGTTCTTTACTCATTCCTTCTTTAATTACATTCGTAAACATGTTTTTAGTCGGACCCCTTCCATTCCCCAAAACTATACTAAAGCAAAATCTAATATTTCTTCACCATAACTTTTCTCTCTCAACTTGTTCTTAACTTCCATTAAATACTGATTCTTAAGTCTACTTTCAGACACGTATCTTGTGTGGGGACGTATGCTTTCAGCATGCAAAAACTTATTAACTGCAGTTGCTTTCCTAAATGGCCTATGTTGTACCTTAAGCAAATAATCCACATAAAATTCAACGTCCAAAATCTGAATGAAAGTGCTGCCCAAAAGCAGTGAAAATTTTAAATCAGGCTCATTCTTATTCAAATTAATAACAAAAGAATTAAAATCTGATTGGTGCCCTTTACAACTAAACAATAAATCATCAACATATTGTTTATACATAACCACGTGTTTAATAAAAAAACTCAGTACTACAGATAAGTCTCCTCTCAAAATATCCCATGTACAAGATGGCATAAGTAGGAGTGTAAGGGGCACCCATCGCCGTCTCTTTCTTCTGAAGAAAGACCTCATTGTTGAATTTCAAATAATTATGTATTTCAAATTCAACAACCTGACAACAAATGCAGTGCGAGGATCCTCTCTCATAACATCCCAAATAGCCTCCGGACCCCATCTCAATTGTATGTTAGTGTACAATGCAGTAGTATCAACTGACACCCAATAATAATCATTTTCCCACCTTAATTTAAACACTTCATCACACAACTGTTGTGTGCTCTTAATATTTGCTAGATTATTTACCAAAAAGATTTAAAGCAAAGAATCTAAAAATATTCTGACATTTTGTAAATAAGAACCTACCCCAGAAACAATTGGCCTACCTGGGGGATCAACTAAATCTTTATGTAACTTCGGAATAGCAATGAAAATGAAATAGGGGTCACAAGGCTTAGGAATATAAAGTCTTTTCACATTGTCCTTAGTTAAAAAAAAAATAAATGTTCACCTTTCTCTAACAATTCCAAAAATTCACCATTAAATACATCGACTGAATTTTTAGACAATTTTACATAATCATTCTCCACTAATAAAAAAATTCTCCTACATCTTATGGTACTTGGCCCTCAACATAACTACTCAATTGCCACCCTTGTCAGCCTGCCTAAACACATACATACCCAAAGAACCCCTTAGCTCTTTAAGGGCTTCCCATTCTTCTTTGTTGAGATTATAACACTGGATTTAACAAATCTGAAATATTCAAATTCAGCTTTTTTGCATAACACCTACTCAAACAAACAAACTGCTGTAAAGATGGGTTGTCAATTGGCTCTCAGACAGAACCCACACGGTAAGAGTGGCAGGTGCCATGTCTGACTCTAAACCAGTCACAAGCGGAGTCCCACATGGCTCAGTCCTGGGACCCCTCCTGTTCGGTATATATTTCTCCGAAGTACAGGCAAAGGTGGAGGGACTGTAGCTAACCAAGTTCACAGATGACTGTAAATTGGGTGCAATAATTGACTCTCCAGCTGACACAGACATCCTGCAAAAGGGTCTCACAGAGACAAACACCTGGTGTCAAAGTCACGGCCTCAAGCTAAATGCCAAAAAATGCATAGTAATCCCATTTGGGAAAACCAAAGTACCTACAAACTACCACATAGATGGGAATGCACTAAGTACAGAAGAAGTAATTAGGGACCTGGGTACCCAAGTAGATAGCATGCTCTCCTTTGATAACCACATAGCCAAAATGGTCAGGAAATCCTTCTATGTGGCACACCTGATCACAAAGGGTTTCTCATTCAGATCCAAGGAGGTAATTGTGCCCCTTTACTCCTCACTCATTAGGCCCATAATAGAGTACAATGCCCCATTTGGGATGTATCTCACTAGACACCTGCAACAACTAGAAAGACCACAGAAGTACCTCACTAAGAGGATTAAGGGCCTTAAACAATTACCCTATGAAGCACGACTAAAAAAGCTCCAGCTCTTCTCAGTCGCTTACCGTCTTCTCAGAGGTGACCTATGCCTGACCTAAAGGGCCATGTCAAACCCTGAACTAATGGACATGCTTCACCTCAAAAAAACGATATCCCTCAGAATCACTCGTTCTAGCGACCTGAACCTATGTACAACAATAAGCAGGACATGCTGGAGGGATAGATTCCTGTCCCAGCGACTCCCCGCACTCTGGAATAGAATCCCAATCCATATTCGACAGAGCTCCTCTCTGACCCTTTTCAAGAGAAATCTTGATGAGTGGATGGGTAATCGTAAGTTCTACCCTGGGATCACTTCAGGAGCCCTGTTGACAGAGGCCCAGGTTACTAATCTAATGGGGAGGCAAAAGCCATCACTCTGTGGCTAGGCTTATAAATGCCCATGGGCAGATAGCCTAGTACTTACCTATGAACCTATGAACAATTTAGGTGGGACAAACTCACTATTAATAGGAACCTGTAGAACCATAAGTTTATATGGGTCAACTTGAGATTACCGAAATCCCAGTACACCGACATTTAAAACACAGACCCTACACAAAACCGATACCTCACATACCCGACACACACAACCCCGACACTACAAAACTCGACAAATCTCCCTACAATGTACAAACAACAAAGTACACAACATATATAAAAAAAACCCCACAACATTCCAAATAAAACTTCCCAATTCCCCTCACCCACACCCTGCCCACCATCTAAACTTAAGTAAGCAATCAAGTAACCAATCTAAACTTAATCTTAATTAAGCAGAGCTTTTCTCCCCAGGCCTCCGCTGTAAATGGACCTCGTCCAGTCAGACCATGCCGGTTAACAAATGTAAAATAAAAATAAATAAATAAACCCTTACCATTCATATTTAAAATACACTTTAAATAAAAAAAGTAGGCACAAACCTTTACATTTCACTATTTTGCAGGGGGGTTATGCCCCCCTGCACCCCCATGGGGGACTGCACTTCACAATCTCCTGCTACTTATAGATACCAACTCCGAGATCATACTACAATGTCCACAAGAGCGGATTTCCTGTCAAGCATGTGGAAGTCGGCATTCTGAAGTTTCACTCATGTGAAACGTCAAGCTTTTCGGCTGTTTTAAATGTCAGTCTACTGAGATTTTTGGTAATCTCAAGTAGACCCGTACATATATGCTTTTCTTTACTACCTTGGCCGCCTGTTGGCTAAAGATTGATTATATAATGTGTATATATTATAATGTATATACGTATAATGTGTGTGTGTGTGTGTGTGTGTGTGTGTATGTATGTATGTATGTATGGGTATATATATATATATATATATATATATATATATATATATATATATAAATATACAGAAATATGTGCATATATTTTATATATATATATATATATATATATATATATATATATATATACACATACATACACACACACATTATACATTATAATATATACATTATATAATCAATCTTTAGCCAACAGGCGGCCAAGGTAGTAAAGAAAATCATTCTATTCTGCCTAACTTCTAAGTAAGGAAGTAAGGGTAGAGAATCCAGGGTCAAGAAAGTCATTGTGCCCCTTGACATATCATTGAGTATAATGCCCCCTTTATCATATACCCGCCCAGACATATGCAACAGTTTGAATGCCCACAAAGGCTGCTTACAGCTCCTCGTGGTCCTGCAGAGTGGTCCTAGCAGCAGAGGACTGAGAAAAGCGACTACTTTCCTGATTTAAGTATTTTTTGCTGTTTTTTTTACCTGAAATACCTTCTCTTGCTTACCTTGAACAAGCTTAAACTGTTTTTTTAACTGTTTGTTGCATTATATTTTATCTGCACTTAAAGTTTCATTTAGTCGAAAATTGGTCGAAATTTGTTTGTTTGTTAATTTAACTGTTGAGGCTGCCCACTAAAGTGTGCTAGCCTGTGTAACTGATTTATTACGGTTTCCTGCATTTCTGTGTACTTTCTATCTCAAAAACAAAAAAAACAAAACAATATCCTTGTTTTCCTGCCTCTCCTCGACTAGTTTAGACCAGTATACAGGCTTTGCTGTATTCTGGGCTGTGGTGTAGTTCCTGTGGTGTCCATTGCCTTACTTGGATAGAAGGAAGTTTCTTTGCTCACCAGTGGGAGTGGGGAGCCTTGAGCAGCCTATCTGTCCCTGAAGAAGTGATCTCAGCACAAGAGCTTGTAGTAATTGGTTGTTTTGGACAATTTCTAGCTCTTTTGAAGTTCCCTGTTTAAAATCCACGTTTGCACAGCTTTGCACGGTTGTGCGCATAGCGCAGCGCCGGTTAAACTTTTTCGGGCTCCGCCAAGTCTGCTCTTCAAATTTTCCCTTAGGAAAGCTCTACTCTTATAATAATCTAGTCTAATCGCTTTATTATAAGCCTAGCACTTGTTCTCAAAACCTCTCTTCTAAGTAAGCACTCGCTAACTAAAGTAAGCACTACATCCCCCTACCTTCCCTGTGAGTACCTACCTCCCTTAAAGGCACAGCACTGCCTTATAATATTCTAGCATGTTGAGCGGTAGATTGCTGGCATCCTCTCCGGTTCAGCTGGTTAATCTGGGAATCTTGAGACAATGCTACAATTGTCTCATGTACACAGACAACCCTCTCCTCCTCCCAACAAACACAAATACATGTGAGAGATGCAACTATATAGCCAAACTGGAGGCTGAACTCTCTCAACTCAGGACTGGCAAGACCAGACAGGAGGAGAAGGTAACCACACACACACCAAACCCAGTCCCACATAGACCTACCACAACTGCAAACCAAACACATAAAAACACAAAGACATACTCGGAGGCTCTAACAAAAAACTTACCAAAACAACAGTGGCTCCCAAAGCAGACACCCAAAAATCCACCACCTCAAAACATAACACATGCATCACATACTTCAATAAATCAGTGTGTCAAACAATCACAGCCCTTAAGGCCAAACACCATGCCTGATACACTAGTAATAGGTGACTCTATAATCAGACACACTGACGTTCTGCTTACCAGGCTGAACAAGGAGAGGGTAACGGTGAGCTGCTTATCGGGAGCTAGGATCCGCCACATAACACATGTACTCAGGTCACTCCAAAGCAAGTACAAATATGACTCCGTCATTGTCCATGCCGGCGTGAATGACCTGAGACGTACCTCCCTGGACTACATGAAAAGAGACATAGAGGAGCTCTCTGATTATGTAGCCCAGGCTGGTATGACCCTGACCCTGAGCAGCATCTTGCCCTCACCAAGAATGATGCCACAATACAAAGAAAAGATGACCAGCTTTAATAATTGGCTCAAATACTGGTGTCATTCTAGGGGGATCCAATGTCTGTCTGCTTGGGATGACATGCTGGACAAGCCACTCTGCTTCGCAAGGGACGGCTTGCATCTGTTACCACTGGGCTTCCGGATATTGGCCAAGGCTCTTGCCTCTACCATAGTGCCTTTTTTTAGGCAAGGCTCAAAAGACAAACCCACCTCCTTAGAAAACAAAAATGGAAAAAAATTAAGGGTAATGCTGCTCAACGCCAGAAGTCTAAATCTCAAGATGAAGGCTCTCGAAGCACTCCTCAGTATGGAGGACATCGATGTCTGTGCAGTAACTGAAACCTGGTTCAAGGCTCCTGAGAGCACCCCAGCGCAACCAGGCTATACCTCGTATCATGCTTTTTGGCCCCAAAACTTGGGCCAAACCAAAAAGGGAGGGGGAGTGTCCATATTCATCAAGGACACCCACACCTCCAGGTTAGTGGCAACACATGAAGCATCAGAGACCATCCAGGTGCAACTAACCATAAGCAAAACTGCTATACAACTGGTAGCATGTTACAGACCACCCTCCCAATCTCAGGAACCCCACTCAGCATTCCTGAAGACATTGGAGGATATGAATGTCTCACCAAACACCATCATATATGGAGACTTCAACTACCCTAACATAGACTGGTTGCATTATTCTAGCCCAAACACCCTAGCCCAAAGGTTCCTGGAATTCATAAATTCAAACGCAATGGAACAGCTAGTCACCTCTCCTACAAAGGGAGATAATATGCTAGACCTGATCATCACAAACATGGGGACAAAGTGCTCCACACCGGAAGTATACCCTTCACTAGTGAGATCTGACCACAAACTAATCACCCTGCATATACATATCCCACCTCCACCCCCAACACAAAAGACTACAGTGAAAAACTTCTCAAAAGCCGACTTTACACTTCTTAAAACTGAGATGGTATCCTTTAAGCCCACTGGGACAGTGGAAACCACATCCCACAATGCAGAATCCTTCACAAATGCTTTCTACAGACATCTCCAAGAATGCATAGATCGTGCAATCCCAAATAAAACCAAGACCCTCTCCACCAAGGGAAGGCGTCCTGTCTGGTGGACCCCAGCCATAAACAAATTGTATAACAAAAGAAGGAAGCTATTGCACGATGGTGCAAAATCCCATAAAGAGAAGGCATCTCTGATCAGCACTAGTAGAAAGCTACGTTCTCTCATAAAAATATCCAAGGCCAACTTTGAGAGAAAAATCGCTATGGACACTAAAGATAACCACAAGGCCTTCTTCAGCTATGTTAGAAACCTGTGCGGAAACCCTCAGATATGTTCAGAGTTAGTTCACAATGACAAAAAATACACTGAACCCACAGATATTGCCAACATTCTGGCAGACAGGTTAAGTGCAAATTTCTCTCTTACCTCACCCCCAAAAGAAGAAATACTTATCCCAGCTGAATGTAACCTCCCTGTCATCTCAGATGTCCAGGTGAGAACCGCCCTCAGCAAAGCTAAAAACACAGCATCAATGGGACCTGACGGTATACCGGGTTGCGTGCTACGTGAACTCCAAGAGGAGCTAAACCCGCATATAAAAATGCTATTTAACCTTAGCCTTACTACAGGATATGTACCTGAAAACTGGCGTACAGCAACAGTAGTCCCACTCCACAAAGGAGGCACCTCTACTGACCCTGGTAACTACTGCCCCATAAGCTTAACCAGCCTGGTCTGCAAAGCTATGGAAAGAATCATTATGGAACTAATAAACAGAGACATTGGGGACTTACAGACACTTGATCCCACCCAGTTCGGCTTTGTAAAAGGCAGATCCTGCCTTTTAAACCTGGTTGACTTTTTCAAAACAGTCACTAGAGCCATTGACGAGGGCAAAGCAGTCCATACAGCCTACCTGGACTTGGCTAAAGCTTTCGACACAATACCCCACTCTGGCATCACAGACAAGCTCAACAGCTTAAATGTAAATCCATATGTCACAAGATGGGTGGCAAACTGGCTAAAGGATAGAACCCATAAAGTCAAAATTGCTGGAGCCATGTCAGACTCAAAGCCAGTGACAAGTGGTGTCCCACAGGGCTCTGTCCTGGGACCCCTCTTGTTCGGCATTTATTTCTCAGATGTGAAAGCAAACATGGGAGGGTTGTGGCTGACAAAGTTTGCAGATGACTGCAAACTAGGTGCCATAGTCGATACACCAGCTGACACATACATCCTACAGAAAGGCCTCACTGAAACGGACAACTGGTGCCGGAGTCATGGCCTTAAACTAAATGCCAAAAATGTATAGTCATCCCCTTTGGGAAAAACAAAGTGCCCACAAATTATCACATAGGCGGTAACCCACTGAGTACGGAAAAAGTAATCAGAGACCTGGGGACCCAAGTCGATGGAGACCTCTCATTTGACACCCACGTTGCCAAAGTGGTTAGAAAGACTTTCTACCTTGCCCACCTTATCATGAAGGGATTCACATCCAGATCAAAGGAGGTCATTGTGCCCCTGTACTCCTCCCTTATCAGTCCCATGATTGAGTACAATGCCCCATTTGGTATGTACCTCACCCGGCACTTGCAACAGCTAGAGAGACCCCAAAAGTACCTCACCAAGAGGATCAAGGTTCTCCAACATATGTCATATGCTGCCAGACTAAAGAAACTCCAACTCTATTCAGTAGCATACCGCCTACTCAGAGGTGATCTGTGCCTGACGTACAAGGCCATGTCCAATCAGGAACTGATGGACATGCTCCACCTCAAAAAATCCAAATCCTTCAGAACCATGAGAGGTAAAGATTTGAACCTCAGCACAAATATGAATAGGACATGCTGGAGGGACAGATTCATAACTCAGAGGCTTCCCATACTCTGGAACAGAATCCCAGTTCATGTTAGGCAGAGCCCCTCACTGACTCTCTTAAAGAGAAATCTTGACGAGTGGATGGGAGATCGTAGGTTTACCCCACGGGTCATCTCGGTGTCACTACTAGACAGAGGCACAGTAAACTAATCCTATTATGTAAGGGGGTCTTCACTGTGTCACTACTAGACAGAGGCACAGTATTCTAAATCTATTCTGTACACTTTTGTACCATTACATAGGGTGGCGAAAGCCACATTGCTATGGCTAGGCTTATAAGTGCCCCAGGGCAGATAGCCTAGTACCAAACTATGAAACTATAAATACATTGTCCTATACAGATTGCCTTAAAGTCCTCTTTCTATAATCTGTCCCCTACATATTACTGAGAGGTGATCTACACCTGGCATACAAGGCATCCTTGCATCCAGCTCTGATAGACCTTTTACACATCCATGAAATGAACAAAATCAGAACCGCTACATCCAAGGATTTAATTTTTTCTTATGACATAACTAAGACATATTAGAGAGACAGATATGCGTCTCAGAAGATCCGTATGCTGTGGATTAGGTTCCCCATTCATGTGAAGCACAGTAGACTCCTAATCCTATTTAAGCACAACCCTGGCCAATGCATGAGAAATCAGAAATTCTCCCTGGAAAATTAGAAATTCTCCCTGTGTCTGGCCCCTATGTCTCTGTCAAAGTCAAACAGTAATGCCTAAACTAACATACAACCTCTACCCCATAACTCTGGAAACTTCCTAATAAGTGCCTATGATACATAGGGTCATAGTTGGGTTGGATAATTGGATTGCACATCCACGCTTATAAAGGCCCTAGTGGCAGTTAGCCTCGTATATACATATGAACCTATACGTTTAAGCTAAGCAAGAGCAAAGAAGACAAAGCAGGTAACAGACATACTTTCGTCAATGGTTAAAGTTTTCAGTGAAAAAAAAGCACAAGTAGAAAAAACAGCAAATAATATTATAAACATAGGAAATAAATGATTGCAAGGCTAGCTAACATAACCAAATAACTCTCAACCAGTCAGGGACAGGTCTCAACAGAATTAAGAGATGGGCAAATGAAGAAATAATTATGACGGTTTTTAAATATTACTACTATTAATTTGAGGCATTGATATAATAAGTGGATGCAAATTAATATACAATATAAACGTCTATAATTGTCATTTATTAAAGCTAGTTTTCTCCAAAATTCACCAGTTTTAGGAGGAATTGATAAGGACAAAGATAACATCACAGTCAGAATAATGGACAATTGAGACTTTTATCCGTGACCCAATCCCCTGCGTTTAGCAAATGAGTATTTACATACTCTTACAACTACTATCCGTCACGATGTGAAAGCGGTGATCTTCAGTAGCAAAAAAACTTCTCATATTTACTGGATTAAAGCTTACAAATGCTTTACGTCATATCTCTGAGACGGTGAGTTTATGGTGGTTAACGCGCCATCTTTGTTTGGTTGCTCCTCCTTTCCCCACGTTTTTGTAGCTTTTTGCCTCTGTTGGAGAAGAGAAAGGCGGTACAACGTACGGCCTTCTGTTGTAAAGGTTTCGTTCATTTCCAAACGCTTAAGAAACTTAAGTGGATTATTCTGGAGGAGTCTTTTAAGGGTTCGTTGTTGGTTTTCCTTTCCTTGGAGTTTGGGTGCGTTTGCCCAGCTCCTGTCTTTGTAATTGCTTCGTAGTGCGTTAGGAGGTAAGTCTAAAGAGTGATAGAGAATTCTGAGGATTTGCGGCCTAGAGGTTGTTGTAGTGGGGGAGGCCTTCTTGAGACCTTTTGTTTTGGGGATTTTCTGTTTGCATGTTGTTTACAAATGAACTAATATCAGGGATCCTTTGTATAGTTGTGATTTGCTTTGATATAGTACAGGGGGCGTCTTTGTTCAGGCTTCAGGTTGGCGAGTTTGTTCAAGTTTGCGCACTGTGCGTGATTTCTTATATCACGCTTTTATATGTTTTGGTTTATTTTTCTTGCTAAATATGTTAGTCACCCGCAGCGCATCTTTGGGATTTAGAGTAACTGTCATGCATTTTTTTTTTTCATTTTAAAAAATAACTGAAATTATGTCGATAAAGAGTAATTGGGTGCCTGTTATAAGCTAATTTGTTGCTTTGATGCTTGTGGCGGAAAAGAAATGCTCCACTGGACTGTCAAGTTTTTGCAGGACTTTTAGCAATAACGTGTTTCTATCCCTATTATTTAGTGGATGCCTGGGTTCACTTGATTTTTATCAGTTATAACTGACCCCCATCGCGTTGTAATAAGCAGCGCCAGTGTCAGCATCGTTTTGGGTTTTGTCACGTGTATTCGTTTTTTTTCCCAGCCTACAGAGAAAATTGCAGTGATACTCAGATATGCGGTTCTGTAGTTGCTCCTTCACATAACTTTTAAAAATAAAGTTATCAGAAGACTTATTCCGACGGTCTTTTGCTTGTTGTTAACGTTACTAGTCTAGCGACTTGAGTGTAAATATTGTAGTATGGGTTTGACAGCCCCCAGGACAATATTGTCAGTGGTGTGAGCTTACCGCACCGCATGGAGGTGGCTACTTGGTTCACTTGCTTTCATATGAATGTGTGTAGTACAAAGCTATATAGATGAAACGCCGGTATGTCTTAAGTGGTCGTTTTTCATTTAGCCCATGGGACTTCTTAAAGTGGCTTCAAGTATTGTACAGGGATGACTCCTAGGTTGTCTGGGTCTGTCTTGCGGTATTTACTGAATTCTTGTTCACGCTGGTATCTAAGCGCAAGTTTGTATGTACTATATCTGTACATATAAATGCCCGTACGTGCACCCATATAGGTAAAACTTTGTTCTTCCATTCATGAGGTTTGAAGACCTAGATTGTTAAATCCAGACTCTCCTAACGGTGGGGTGCGTTGACTTGCGTGTCTCTAAGAATTTTGTCAAGTTTCCATGGTTTTCCACATTCCTTGGGTGATGTAACACGTTCTTGAAGGTCGT
>NC_056743.1:730048944-730051444 GCF_019279795.1 Protopterus annectens
CGAGCATATCATCCCAAGCTGACAGGCATTGGATCCCCTTTGAATGACACCAGTACTTAAGCCAATTGTTGAAATTGATAATCTTGTCTTCATATTGTGGCATCATTCTTGGTGAGGGTAAGATGCTACTCAAGGTCAGGGTCATACCGGCCTGGGCTTCATGCTCAGAGAGCTCCTTTGTCTCTCTTCATGTAGTCCAGGGAGGTACGTGTCAGGTCATTCACACCAGCATGGACAATGACTGAGTTATATTTGTACTTGCCTTGGAGTGACCTGAGTGCTTGTGTTATGTGGCGGATCCTAGCGCCCGACAGGCTGCTCACCTTGACACTCTCCTTGTTCAGCCTGGTGAGTGGGACGTCAGTGTGCCTGACGATAGTCACCTATTACAAGTGTATCAGGTGTGTTTAGTCTTAAGGGCTGTGACTGTTCGGCGCACTGGCTTTGTGAGATACATGTTGCACGTGTTTTGTTTTGGGGTAGCTGTAGCTTGGGTGTCTGCTTTGGAGGTCTCTGCTGCTTAGGCAGATCTTTATTTAGAGCCTCCGAGTGTTTTTGTGTGATTATGTGTTTGGCTTGCTGTTGTGGTAGGTCTGTGTGAGACTGGAATTGTAGTGAGTGTGGTTTCCTTCGTGTGTTGTGTATATATGACCCTTGCCCTGAGTGGCATCCTGCCTTCGCCCAGAATGATACCACAATATAAGGATAAAATGATTGACTTCAACAATTGGCTAAGCTTATGGTGTCATTCAAAGGGGATCCAGTATCTGTCTGCCTGGGATGACATTGACAGACCACGATGCTTTGCCAGAGATGGTCTGCACCTGTTGCCCCTGGGGTTCAGGTTACTGGCTAAGGCTCTTGCCACCCTTATAGTGCCTCTTTTAGGCAAACTTCAAAGGACAAAACCACCACCGTAACAGGTACAAGCATGCGAAATCTGAAGGTAATGCTACTCTATGCTAGAAGTCTAAACCTCAAAATGCACTCTTTTGAGGCACTCCTAAAAATGGAGAACATCGATATCTGCATAACAGACCTGGTTCAACGCTCCAGGGAGCACCCCTGCAATACCAGGCTACAACTCTTACCACACTTTTCGGCCACCAAACCAGGACCGAAACACTAAAGGTGGAGGAGTGTCAATATTCACCAAGGATTTTCACACCACCAGGCTAGTTGGCCAACACAATGTGTCTGAAATTCTCCAAGTGCAACTAACACTAGGTAAGACTGCAATCCAAATTGTAGCTTGCTACAGATCCCCCAACATACTCCAAGATTCTCACTACACCTTTCTAAACATACTGGAAAATATTAAGATAGAACCTAACACCCTAATACTGGGTGCTTTTTTTAACTACCCTGCCATTAACTGGGAAAACTACTCGTGTCCCAACACTTTTGCGCAACGGTTCTTGGAATTCATAAATTCCAATGCCCTGGATCAACTAATCCATAGTCCCACCAGGGGCTCCAATATCCTAGACCTGGTCATTACCAACATGGGAAATCAATGCTCCATACCTATGGTCACCTCCTCGTTAGTCGGGTCTGACCATAAGCTAATCACCCTTAACATCCACATTCCACCCCCCAGTAAAGAAACCACCATAAAAAAACTTCTCCAAAGCCAACTTCATGCTACTCAAGTCAGAAGTGACAAACTTCATGACACCCATGCAGACGGGAACTGAAAGTTCAACTGCTGAATCCTACACTAAGGCACTGTACGAGCACATCCACTCATGCATGAATCGTGCCATCCCAAATGGAACCAAAATGCTCTCATCCAAGAAAAGGAAGCCAATCTGGTGGTCCCCTGCCATAAACAAACTTTACAACAAAAGGAAGAAACTTTTGCAGAAAAGAGGAATCCCAGGATGCAAAAAACTCCCTTACTAGCCTCAGTAATAAACTGAGATGCCTCCTAAAATCCTCCAAAGCTAGTTATGAAAATAAAATTGCCAAAGATTGCAAAGACAACCACAAAGCATTCTGTAACTGTCAAGAATCTAAATGGCAATGCTCAGATCTGCTCTGAGCTAAAACAGAATGGCATTAAATATACTGATCCGAAGGATATTGCCAATATCCTGGCAGATCGATTCAGTGCCAACTTCAACCCCCTCTCACCCCCTAAATGGTTTATCTCAATACCGGAAGATTGCCAAATTCCAGTAATATTGGCCACACAGGTACAAAACGCACTCTAAAGCCAAGAATACAGCATCCATGGGACCAGATGACATCCCGGGCTGTGTACTACATGAACTACAATATGAACTGGCACCTCACCTAAGTGTCATGTTTAATCCAAGCCTCACCTCAGGTTTCGTGCCCACTGAGTGGTGCAGAGCTACAGTTATCCCAATCCACAAGGGGGGATCCACCTTGGATCCCAGAAACTACCGTCCCATCAGTCTGACAAGCCTTATCTGCAAGGCCGTGGAGCGTATTATCATGGAACTTATAAACAAAGACATTGACAACCTTTGAA
>NC_056743.1:730056444-730103944 GCF_019279795.1 Protopterus annectens
TTTGTGAAATGCTTATCCAAGCTGTCTTCCCATTTTATTTTTTTTTTTCTGGATTCTTTTATAAACTCCTGCCAGTGTTGGCCTTTTGCTTAAAATTCCCCTTATTTCCTTCTTTTTGGCTCTACTCTATCAATCCTTGATAGGGAAGGCAGTCTCTATCCTGCAGTCCAAATAAACTCTTGGCCTCTTCCATTCAGTTATCTTTGTTACCAATGCCTTGGTTCTTCTACTGTGTTTCTCTAATAAATTCTGGCCCTTATTGCCTATTGCTTGTATCCCTAATTGCAGTCATTCCTACCGCCAGAATCTGCTTTCTCCAGTCCCGTGTTAGCTTAGTTGTTGCCTTTTATAAAGTAGCAGAAATGTTTCTAATATTTGCGTGGTGGTGGTTTTAAGTTCTGCACTCAAAATTCCAGTTTCTCCTAGTTTCTTTTGCGCCCCCCCCTGTTAAATCACTTATTTGACGTGGTTACTGGGCAAGTCTGACTGTTTCCAGGGGGACCTGTATTTTCAGAGACCTGGGGAGAAAAGCCCCAAATACATGTAAAAGAAATATTACAGCAGTCAAGATAAAGACGAGTATATGATAAAGCATGTGAAGAACAGAAAAAAATGTTGCGTTAAAAGTAGAAGTTATAGGTATCTATCACCAGTGTGATAGATACCTATAGCTGCATTTTGGATTTAGGGAACAAATAGATGTAACATGGCCATTATGCTGTGATTGAGCTTTTTTAAGTGGACCTCACTGTTCACTTATTTTCCACTTGTTATGTGTTGACTGAAGCTATTGCATAGGAACTGTATTGTTTGGTTGTCTGCACGGTGAATGTGGCTACTGTGTTGTAATTATATTTTGGGTCTAGTCTAATTCCCAGGCTCTGCTCCAAAGTTATATGTAATATTTTACAGTGTCTTTTATCCTATTGACATATCTGAGTATTGTAACTGTGGGACAGATATATTGAGTTGATATGTAATTGATGCAACTGCTCCAGGCTCTAGGACTTTCATTGTGATTTATTGGCCTGCCGTTGATCTGATTATTGATGCTTTCCTTAATCTATAGATGCCTGACATAGTACATGTTTCTATCTATTCCTAATGCTTATGAATGATATCTGACCAAGTGTTTTGTTTTTTGTTCTACTACGTCTGTATTGCTAATGAAATGTATCTCTTGTTTTACCCTGTGCTACATTAACCTTCTCCTCCCTTTATTCCTATTTCTCTCCAGCTGTTCAAACCTACCATACTCACTTTATCTACTCCTGGCTGTGTCTTATCAGACTCAATAGATCAGCAATATCCACCTACCTATACCCGCCTGGGTATTCACCTCACCTGGAGTATCTAAGTGCCCTTGGACTAAAGACCTAAGATTGTATGTCACTAAGTAAATTGCATTTTTTTATTCCTAACCTTATGTATATAGTTGTCCACTACACATCCTAGGTGTAGTAGCTTAACTGCCAAATCTGCCAGCAGCCATACCCCTCCCTGTCTACTATAGTTGCTCCCCCGCCTGTCTCAAAGACATTGTACCTCCTCTATTCTCCAACCACGCTAATCCTCTTTCCTTCTCCATTACTTTTTTCTTTTATTGGTATCCACTACTATTTTATCCTTGCTTGGTACTTCCAGACATTGACCACTAGATGGCAGTCCTTACCCTCTAATTCTCCTATCTGCCACCCTCCCTACCTCTTACTCTACACCTACGTGCTTGTTGCACTTGTCTCCTTTCTTTTTCTCTTTTTTCCTTCCTAGTCCTCTTTAACCTCACACCCCACTCTCCACAGTCCTTATAAACCCTCTATCTAACCCTCCTCTCCGCCTGCACTATTCCTGACTTAACCGTTACCCACTCTGGCCTCCCTTCTCTCTGTTTTTATAATTCCCCTTCCTCACACACACATTTGCCTTCTACCTACTAATTTTTGTTTCTACCTTCTACCTACTGATTGTTTTTTCTCACTGCTTTTTTCTCACTGCTTTTTCCTTTCTCTGCTGTGCCCGCTCCGTTCCTCTGGCTCACTCCGCTCCCCTACCCTACCCCCAATTCCCACCCACCCCCAGGGCCCCTAGTATTATACTTGCTTAGCCACACCCCTTATTTTCTCACATCCTAACTAATTTCCTGCCTCGTTCACACTTAACACTCTCCTCTCCCATCTGACTGCCACACACATTCCCTACCTTCCTAATACTAATCTTCAACCTTGTTAAGCTCATCTATCTCAACATGTCCCTGCCTTTTAAACTACTTTATCTACTCCTGCTACTTAACATCCTTCTTTTATACCATACCCTTACTTCCTATGAGTACTACACCCTCAGCAGATCTCCTAGCTTAGCTAAACATACTAGCACTGTCCTTCCCCTACCTAAACAAACCTACATTAACCTCCTCTCATCCTGCCCTTACTTTCCTCCACATTATCATAGAATACTCCATAACAAGTATCACACAACTAGAAAGTTCTACCTAATACCCTCTAAAAACTCAAAATTATTTCCACTCCCTCAAACACTGTTACTGTTACATGGGGACATTCACCCCAACCCTGGGCCAAAGACTTCCCTCCTCCACACCCTCTCAAACCAAAATATTAACAATTTCAGTTCACCTTTCTCTTCTAACTCCCTTTCTATAGCACACCTAAATATTCGTAGCATCAACAATAAAATTACACAACTCCATGCTTTAATTGACCTCTACTCATTTGATATTCTCTGTCTCACTGAAACCTGGTTGAAACCAGGTACCAAAGACAATGAAATTACTCCCCCTGGCTATAGCATTTTAAGGCAGGATCGTCTAAACAAAAAGGGTGGTGGAGTTGCTTTACTCTATAAATCTGAACTACAGGTGTCCTCTATTGACTCCCTACCCCCCTCCCGCCAATGCTGAAATACTCTGCAGTAAATTCCAAGTAAATAAAAGAAAAGCCATTTATATAATATCTTCCTATATCCCTCCTGGCAACAACTTGGATACCCTCGAAAAAATTCTCAGCTGGCTCTCCTGTAGCTTTCCACAGGAAACCATACTCTTAGGAGACTTAAATATTGATTGGAATTCCTGCACATCACCCAAACCCATCTATCACCTCAACCTCTTTAATTTCCAACAAACAATAAACTCCCCAACTAGGATTCACAAATCTACCAATAAACAAGCCATCTTAGACTGGATATTGGTCAACAAAAATCCCCTCTCTTATAAAACTGGAATACTCCCTGACAATATCAGTGACCACCTCCTCACCTATATCACTAAACAAACAATCTCAATCAGGCCAGCTATCGTACTATAAGAAACAAAAAGAAATTTAACCTTCCTATTTTCCTCAATGAACTCAAACAATGTAACTGGTCTGCTCTAAAACACCTTCCTCTGGATGAAGCGGTGGCCCATTTCAACAACACATTCCTCCAAATTCTTGAGTATCATGCCCCCTCACGCTTAATTAGAACAGGATCCAAAGCTGCCCCTTGGCTTTCCAAAGAAACCAAGCAAACAATGCTATTAAGGAATAAACTATGGACAAAATGGAGAACAACTAAAAACCCAACTGACCATCAAAACTTCAAACACCTTAGAAATACCACAAAAAACTTACCCATCTTGATAAAAAGAATTATTACCTTCAATATCAAAAAAATCAAAATCATAACCCCAAAAAATTCTGGTCAGGAATCAATAAACTACTCCATCCAGGAAATACCAAAACACCTACTCCAGCTACCTTAGCACAAACCCCACCCAACCTAATAGCCAATACATTTAACAACTTCTTCACTGAAACCGTCACCTGTCTTGCAAAGAACATGACTCCCCATACTTCCCTTAAAAACATCTCCCCTCAAAATAACACCCCCACTTTAACATTCAGTACAGTCTCCACAACATATATACAAAAGTTACTGTCAAAACTCAAACCTTGTACTCCTTCAGCTGACCAACTACCAGCTGAATATCTGCAGCTAGCATCAGCGGAACTAGCATACCCAGTCTCTATTTTAATTAACAGAACAATAACCGAATCTACTATCCCTTCCCTCTGGAAAGTCTCCCATATCGTTCCTTTGCATAAAGGAGGAAACTCTAATGAACTTTCTAATTTCCGTCCTATAGCCTCACTATCACCACTATCTAAAATCATGGAGCGTTGTATACACCAGCAACTTTTACATCATCTTTTACATAATAACCTACTTTCAGACACTCAACATGGCTTTAGACCTTTCCATAGTACTTCCACTGCTCTTCTCTCCTTTACAGATACTATCAACAAAAATCGCAATAACAAACTATACTCTTCTGCTTTGTTTCTTGACCTCTCTAAAGCCTTTGATATGGTCAACCATCAACTTTTACTAGACACTTTGAAATCTCTCGCACTTGAACCTTCAGCATTGCACTGGTTTGACTCTTATCTGAAAAATAGACAACAAGCAGTCCTTTGGGACAGCCATCTCTCATCTCAGCTCCCAGTCACTATTGGTGTCCCACAAGGATCCATATTAGGACCCCTTCTCTTCTCCATATTTATAAACAACCTGTCTATCTCACTCCCAACACCCTCATGTATTCAATATGCTGACGATTCACCTCTCATCTGTTCTGCTGTATCTCCAGCTGAACTTCATTCTTCCACCCAAAAAGTCTTTACAACAGCAGAAAGATGGTTCCAAGATATATGTCTCCTCCTTAATCCCAAAAAAACTAAATTATTACTATTTTCTCCAACCCTGAAATCTACCCCTCTTTCCTTTTCTATTGTCTGACAATGGCACTATCATTACACCTGATAGTTCCGCTAAACTACTAGGAGTTACAATAGATAATCAATTTAACTTTGATTACCACATTGACCTAACTATCAAAACTGTTAATAAAAAAATAGGTGCCCTCTATAGACTTAAGCCCTTTCTAACAGCAACCACCAGGGTGTCTTTAGCCCAAACTCATCTTATCTCTACATTATTATATGCCTCCCCATCTTTTATAAACCTTTCAAAATCTAACCTTCAGAAACTTGCCACAGCCTACCACAGCATTGCCAGGTTTGCCACAGGTGCCCCATTTCTCACACATTTTTGTGTTAATCTCAAAAAACTTGACTGGCTTGAACTTCAAAATCTCATTCTCCTTCAGCAATTAGTTATTACCTATAAAATTCTCCATTATCCTTCTAATACACCTATACTAAATAACCTTGTTGTCCCTTACAGGAATCTTACTTCCCTTCGCTCAGCTAACAAATTACTAGTGGCCACCCTCAAAACACACAATAAAGCTGGGGTCTCCTTGTTTACAAATACCATTGGCTCACACTGGAATAAACTCCCCATAGAACTGACCACTCTAGGCTCATCACAACTGTTCAGAAAACAACTAAGAAACTATCTTATAACTCACTGGCTATGCCCTTGCTCAAATCCTGACTGATCTCAGCTTCCATCTCTCTTTTCAACTCTTTCCACTACTCTTCCTCATGTCCCTATCACTACGTTTACCCCCCCCCCTCTATACTTCACCTACCATCCACTTGGATATTACTTCTCCCATATATTTTCTTCTCTTTATATTACTGCAACCTATTATCTCACCTTGTATCTAAATCTCCCAGCTGTTGAAAGCTGTTCTTTAAACTCGTGCCCCAACACAAATGTCTAACAAATTTGTTAATACTGTAAATAGTTGAATAGAGTCTTTGTGAGTTACTTGCTTTATTTCTTCATTAATTACTCTTCCAAGGATTTTGTAATTGAATTTCTATCGTATTGAGCTTTTTTTTTTGCTTATTTTTGTCATTATTATTTACTAGTATATAGTGGAGCTTTTCTCCTCGGGCCTCTGCTGAAAATGGACATGTATCCAGCCAGACTAGCCCGGTCAACAAATGTAAAATAAAAAAATAAAAAGTTGTATATAACTCGTATTGTAGGAGAAACATTAGATTTAGGCCACTGTTTCACAGGTTGTTACTAAAATATGAAGAATCTAGGTTAAAGGAGTACAACAGGTTTCTCTAATGTATTCCTCAACTTCACTGCCCTTTTCCTCCCTATTTACATTGTCCTCTGTAAAGCAACAACAGTAAAGCATGTACAATTTTTATAATTCCCCTTACTTCTGTAACAGAAGCCTACCTTCTCATACTGTGATGGTTTCACTTACAAAATGATTCTCTCACATTTGAATAAAGCTTGCTGGAGTCGCCCAATTACTGACATCATCGAGGCCAGGCAGTGCAGGTACTTTTTTATTTATTTTTTTATCAGTTCCCTCCCCCAAAGTGACATCACTGCAGCCGTCATCTGATTCTAACTAAAATAATAAGACCCACCCATTCTGTGATGTCATGGCACCCTTGTCCTTCCCCCAGCCTGTGTGCTGTTCATTTTATTCTCTGTTGTATTTGTTCCAGATACTGCTAGTGTGCAGTGCAGGAATAGAAAGATTAAAACATTACCCTGGTATCAGAGGTAGCAGTGCAACATATTCTTAGTGGCTTTACATGAGAGTAGCTTTAAGCAAGCGCCATGTGAAACCTGTACAAGCACCTAGAATTATTCAGTGCAGCTTCCACACCTTAAGTCTGAAAATTAATTCACATACTCACATGAACAGGCGTAGCTGCATATTGATGGCTAAAGGTGTATGGGCATGTTGTGTGGTTACTACACTGCAAAACTGCTATGTAATGGTGGAGATGTTTGGAAGGCATGAGCAAACACATCAGTATATTAAAGCCATAGCACCAATTGAACTGGAGGCTGGCAAATTTAGTAAGGGATTTTGTCCATGCACAAATATTTCAACAGTGATTTTTTTTTGCAGTGGCATCCATTATCTGATTCAAGGCAAGTTAATCTTTGTCCTTTTATTAAAAAAAAAAAAAAATCAATAACAAATTTACTTTGTTATAAGTGACTTTTGGACACAAGAAAAAGGAAGGGGAAAATATAGCGATATGGTTTGTATGTACAAAGACAAATCCAGGGACACAGAAAAAGGTTTTCTTTTTTTTTTGCAAACCAACCAGTGGGTAAAAACATATTAAGGCAAACACTGCATACCAACACACTTTGCACATGTAAATCTCAGTTTTTAACAAGGTGGAAACATGAAGTGATACCTTAACACTTAAATTAATAAAGATCTAAATTGGTTAATAGTATAAATGTTTTATTCTTTAGCTCCTTGGTGCAAGACCTCATTGGATGTGATTGCAGTCAAGTAAGGTCATGGCTATAGTGCAGCAAACATGTCCCCTCTAACAAAGGAAATGCTAGAGCAAATTTTAAATTACATGAGTCAAGCACCCTGCTGAGATCTGCCAAACAATGGAATTACCAGGTCAAATTTCCCTCAGGACTTTGACAGCTAGGGAAGCTAAGTGTTATGGGGGAGGGGAGAAGTAAATGGACTGGAATTCATTGTCTCACAAATTAGTGCCATTTAAACTAAATTAGAAAAAAAGGCAGCAGTAAACAGCACTTTGAGTGTGTTCTGTGGCATTTGCACTATTTCTGTTTTAAGTAGTCATCCAGCAGCAGGGAATGTTACTTTTGCTGTTCTATTTTACTCAGTACTTTTGTACTCATGCAACATCTATGAAATGACAGGAACTTTAGGCAAACGGAGGCCTGCATGATGTAACATTTGAGCCAAACAATGATTTCTGGGATACTGGATGGCAACCTGATTTATCCAAACCGTGTCAATATGCCAGTCTCCAGGTGGTCAGTCTGGAATTACATATAAAAATATTTAAAATCCTGTAAATAATCCCAGAGTGCTGTTAAAGTGTAGGAAACATCATGCCATGATGTTTTAGACATGTTTTTTGAGTCTGTGGGTGTGGTACTCTAAGGGATGAGAAAGGGATATAGAGCAAGTGGGTTATGGTGGGAAATATAAGAGCATGGAGGAAGTAACTAGAGTGAGGAAGTAGTTGGGGTGTTATGGTAGTGGATTGAGATTGCAGCGAAGTTTAGGCTTGTTGCAGGTAGATGGATAACTAAAAGGTGGAAAGCGGAGTAGAGAGAAAGTGAAGGGGGTATTAATTATCGTGAAAGCTAATTTGGGGTTGTTAGAAAATGATAGTGTCAAGTAGAGTTAAAGCAGGAGCAGACCCATGGTTTGAAGTATTCTTTCTGATTGATTTTCAACAAGAGGAAGTTGATGGTTTATTTATGTTTGTGGGAAGCTTGTTCCAAGCTTCTGCAGTTTGAGGAATGTAGGTATTTTCTAGCAGTTTTATTTGGCTTGTGTATGGAGAAGCTTTATCTTTGTATCATAGAGCTCTATTGGATATGTGTAGAACAGACGGGCAATGTTGTGGGCTTTTCATTTCTTTCTTTTACAATTAACTGGGAAAGTCTAACTATACCGAAGTCCTTTTTCAGCAGAGGCCTTGGGAGAAAATCACCACATGATAACAAATACATTCAAATGAAACCACAAGACAGTTCAAAGGACAAAATACATCTTAGTAGTTTAATAGTCAACAGTTCAAGTAGCAAGTACAAGTATATCCTGTATAAGTGAAAACAGTGCTATATACAGCAGGCTTGAAATTTGGTTGATAAAATAGTGAGGATCATTGGATGAAGTTGAGTAGTTTAATATTTGAGCAATGAATAACACAGGGCAGGGGAGAAAAACTGGGTTAAGAGTTGTAAGGTGAGTCGTTGTGGAAGCTCCAGCCATTTTAATGATTGCTTTATGCACATCCAGTGGCAAGTGGGGTACCACAGGGTTCAGTCTTGAGTCCTCTCCTGTCTGGTATCTACTTTTCTGAAGTACAGGCTAGCACGGAAGGTTTTTGGCTCATTAAGTTTACAGATGACTGCAAACTAGGAGCCATAATCGAAACTCCTAACAATGTGGACATCTACTGAGGCAGATGGCTGGTGTCAAAGCCATGGCCTCAAGCTCAATGCCAAAAAGTTCAGTGTCCTCTTTGGTAAAAACTCTGTATCCATGAGCTACCACATAGGTAGCTGTCTACTTAACAGCGAAAGTTTGAGATCGTGGGACACAAGTGGACAGTACTCTCTCTCTCCTTTTGATCACATCGCCGCAGTAGTCTGGATATCTTTTACGTGGCACACCTCATCACAATAATCATTGTTCCCCTGTACTTGTCACTCATTAGACCCATTATAGAGTGCAACGCCCCTTTTGGTATGTACCTCACAAGACATCTACAACTGGAAAGGCTGCAGAATTACCTCACAGAAGATTACCGGCCTCCAGCAGATGCCCTATGCAGACATCTCAAACTCAAGCTTTACTCCGTTGCATATCACCTACTCTGAGGCGATCTCTGCCTAATATCCAGAGCTGTTAGACATGCTCCACTTAAAGAAATCCCAATCCCTCCGAACTACACGCTCTAGGGACGTAAACCTTGTCACCACAATAAACAGAATGTGCTGGAGGGATAGATTCCTGTCCCTGAGACTTCCCATATTCTGGAACAAACTGTCTATATCAATCAAAGCTCCTCATTAGCACTCTTCTTGATTGGATGGGAAATATGAAATTCACCCAGGGGATCACCTCTGTGGCCCAGTTGTTGAATTGATTGTACTGTACCCCCTTGGCATGAATCTAGTTAGGCATATGCAACAACTCAAAAACCCACAGGTTCTTCACACAAAGAATACAGGACCTGCATATAAACCTTATATGAACCATCTCAAAGCACTATCGCTGTATTGAGTATCCTACAAGCTAATTAGGATGACCTGTGTTTGATTTGTGAAGTGTTCACTAACTCTATATTGATGGACGCTGCGCATGAACATGTCTGAAATATTTATTCCAGTCTCCTGCACCTAAATAGAATGGTTTGGAGAAACGTGTACCTCTCTGAACTTACCGCACTTATTTATTTATTTGCAGTTGGTTTACCAGGATAGTCCATTGGGCCAAAAGAACCCATTTTCAATGGAGTCCTGGGGAGAAAAGCTCCAAAAACAATTAGCAAGGTTACAATAAGGTATTTAGTTTCAATTATACAATTCCTATGGACTTGGAAATACAGTAGACTAGTGTACAACCATACAAATATTACAATATCGTATCGCTGAAAACAATTTACAATGTAGAAACTGAGAGGATTTTACAACTTAGGGTGGGTTACACTGGAGATATCTTTCACTCATTCAGGATGAGTAGCTTAATACAATCAAGAGAAAGGTATATGAGCTGACATAGAACATTTCAATATAGAAACAGAGAGAACCTTTTCCATCAGAGGGTATGTTTACACTAAGGTACCTTTTAAGTATTCAGAAAAAGCTAATACAAGCAAGAGCAAGATCTGAGAGTTTAGGAGATTAAGTAGAAATCCTCATTATGAATAGGGGAGGAGAAGTGAAAATTCTCAGTATGAGGAGATTGCTGGTTGGGAGCAGGAGCATTCCCACTGGGAAATTAGGTGTGAGTGAAGGGATTTTTTGAATGAGAAGTGATTTGTGATGGTACGAATGGATGGGGGTAAGGAGTTCCAGAGAAAAGCATGACTGTAGGATAAGAGATTTTTTCAGGGGGATGAATTGGTTTATACAGTTCAAATAAGTTTTGGTTGTTAGATCTTAGAATTCTATCAGGGAGGTGCATTTTTGAAGGTAGGGGAAAGGGATGGGCAAGAGGGAGGGATTGAAGGAGTTTGTGTGCAAGAGTCAGTTGGATGTAGGTGAGTGGGTAGTTCTAACCATTTTATTTTGTGGAGAGCTGAACAGTGGTGTAAGGAGGACGACTTATGGGAGGTAGCAAACTTGACAATTTTGTTATAGCAAGAGGAGAGTTGTGTTTTGAGAGAAGATTTTTAGGTAAGTTAGAAGTGGGGCTCCATTGAGGAGGGATGTGATGAGAAATGTGGTAGGGTGAGTTTGGTGGAGGGTGTAAGTTTTTGGTGTGGTTTTTTATATTTAGTTGAAGATGGGAATTGAATTTAAGCAGACTATCAATTTTGACCAAGTAATTTAGCCTCAGATACCAGTTCTAAGGGTGTATTGTTGTGACTAGTAATAGTGAAATTACTTGGATTGAAAAAGGTAGCTTTAGAGGGGGTGAATACCATTACTTTGGTTTTGGAGGCATTGAGTACAAGGTGATTTGTTTTCATCCATTGTTCGGTGGTTGAGAATGCATCTTAAGTAAGCTTTAGCAGTGTGGGGATGGAGGTAGCAGAGCAGATTATAGTTGAATCATCTGCGTATTGGATAATTTTAGCTGAAGGGATAGAGTTATGGAAATAGTTTAAGAATATATTAAAAAGCAGGGGACCCAGTATAGATCCTTGGGGAACACCAGTTGGGGTGTTGATGAAAGGGGAGGTGGCTTTTTCAATCTCGCTGCCTGATATCTATTGGATAAGTAGCTAGTGAACCAGTTCAGAGAAGAGGGTGAAAAGTTAAGCTTGGAGAGTTTAGTTAGTAATAAATTGTGGGAGATAGTATCAAAGGCTTTAGAGAGGTCTACTAGTAGGGTAGAGACAATGTGTCCTGTATCCCGGGCTTTGTTCACAGCTTCCAGGAAGGAGAGTAGGGCGGTCATAGTGCTGTCTTGGTCTGAAACCATGTTGTGTTGGAGTTAGTAGGTTATTGTCCAAGAGGTATGGTAGGAGTTGTAGGTGAATACACTTTTCTAAAAGTTTAGTGATGGGAGATTAGAATAGCGATGGGACGGAAATTAGTAATATTGTTATTGATGCCTCCTTTGTGCAATGGAACAACAAAAGCCTTTTTCCAGATTTGGGGTACCGAGCTTTCTTGAATGGAACAGTTGATTTAAAATGCGGATGGGGTAGGCAGTGGCTTCAGCAGCTGTACTGAGAAAGTAAGAATGAATGTTATCAGGGGCATTAGAACATGGTTTTAGTTTCTGCAGTAGTTTTTTTATGGTGGATGTGGGTATAGGTTTTAGTGAGAATGGTGGGGTGAGGGGGAGAATTTGAGAATGTTGATGGAGTGGAGATAGGGGGGTGAGTAGTGGTGAGGGCTGAAAAGGTAGGGGAGGATTGGGGTGTAGCGGGAGGTATGGTGGGGTTTGAAGATTAAAAGGATGAGGTTAATTTGGAGATAGAATCAATGAAGGTGTTGAATTGAGTGGCCAAGTCTGTCCAGAGTGTTAGGGTCTGGGCTCTGGTTATCCGGTTTGTTGGGATTGAGGAGGGTAGACATGCATTTCCAAATTTTTGAGGGTTTGTTTTGTTGTTGTTTTGGATTATGGAGAAGTAATTTTGTCTATCGGAGATACGTTTTTTTTTAACTTTGTTTCTGAGTGTTTTATATTCGTTATGGACTAGGGGAGTCCTATGTTTCTGATAAGATGACCATGCCTTATCTCTACGGTGCGTAGTTACTACTGTGTTTTTTGTTAGCCAAGGGGCAGTTTTGTTTTTTATTCGTTTTGTTTTTATGGGGGCTTGTTGCTCTAAGAGGTTTAGAAAAGTTGCGTTAAAGTGGGCGACAGCCTGTTCCAGGGGTAGAGTTTTTAGGGTGTACCAGTTGATTGCTTTTAGAGAGTTGGAAAAGGTAGTGGGGTTAAAGTTTTTTTTGGCAGTGAATAGTAATAAAATTGCGAGTAAGATGTAGGGGTGAAGTTAGTCGGTGTGTGAATGTGGGCAAGTGGTCACTAAGGGAACCGGGCAGGATGCCACTATGTGAGAAGTAATGAGGGTGGGAGACTTAATATCCAGTCTAGGATACTATCACTGGTGAGGTTTTTTGAGGGCCGAGTTATGGAGTTTGATCAGTTGAGAAAAGTTGTAAAGATTAATGTTAAGTGGATTTGTGGGAGACTGTGTATTGCAGACCAATTAATATTTGTCACCCATAAGTATAGTTTCATTGTTAATGTTATTGGAAAGCCAGGAGAGGATATCTTCTAGTGTAGAAATGTTGTTGCCTGGGGGGATGTAGAGGGAGGCTATGCATATGTGTTTGTTTATTTACTTGAAGCAGAGCCAGGAGTAGTTCTGCATTATTGAATTGGGGATTTGATTTGTTGTAAGGAGTAACTGTTGATGGGTATAGAAGGGCTACTCCACCTCCTTTTTTGTTTGTTCTATCTAGACCCAAGGGAAGGCTTAGGGTGAACAAGAACCAATCTGTGGAGCACTAGTAGCTGGTTTAGTCCAGGGGACAGGGATAAGGTGGGATGGGGTGGGCCTAGAGTTGAGAGGGGAGTAGAATACAGTTTATTATAGATCAAAGCAGATATCCAAATAAGTAATTAAGAGTGAAAATAAAGAAGTCATGAAACTGGAATTATGAGAGAATGCCACCTAGTGGACAAATGCTATAGTACACCTGTGGCTCCACAAGGACAGATCCCTAGAGTGGGAGGATAAGGGGGAGTCTTTTGTAGACCGCTGCAGTTGTTCTTGTGGGGAGGGGTAGTATCAGAATAGAGCAGGAAAGTGGTGGATAGCAGTAGTATGATAACTCCACTACTCGGGAATAAACTCTCACCCATGTAAAACATTACGTCCCTGACCCTAGTCAGATGTGACCTGTATCTGTCAATGCAAATGAGGAAATTTACCCCAGGACTCCCTGTGCACTACTAAGAACAGAGGCAGCATCTAAAATGCTTCTCCGATGTGGCACTTATAAGTGGTATTCCCTAGAAATCATTTCCCAGCCAGAACATATCACTATACTATGGTTCTGTGTAGATACTGGAACTAGGTCTGGGTTATTCTAACTAATGGGGATAATTAGTAAGGCTTAAAATGATGTAGTCTCATTACTACCGTGTAGGTGGAGCAATCTTGGTATGCAGTAACTGTGCAGATAGCATTCCAGTGTCCACAGATGCATGTTTTCCTGTTCAACTGATCCAGTACCTTTTGGAGGTAGTCGCCCTTGAGTCAGAACAAAAAGAGCAAATTGTTGTCTACCTTGCACTTTGTTCATAGATGTCAGGACTGTTTTCAGTATTAATTTTGGTCTTCTGAAGTATAGTTTAGTTCCACATCTGTACATGTTTTCTTTATCCTTAAATTCCCCAATAATTTTGTACACTTCCTGCTCAAGTTCCTTTGCCACATTCTTGTACCAGACTCTCTTGGTGCTGCAACCCTTTTTTTTTTTAATTCTTGCCTTTGCACATTTATCAAGATCACATATTCTTACATTTGAGAGAATTTTAGCCACTTGCAGTTGTGCTTTCAGCTCCTTATTTATTTATTTTACATTTGTTGACCGGGCTAGTCTAGCTGGATATATGTCCATTTTCAGTAGAGGCCCGGGGAGAAAAGCTCCAAACATGAATATTGAGAAAGTTAACAATCCATAGAACCATTAAGAATAAATACAGAGGTAGCAATGGTCTAGTGAAGTTATAATACATTTGTATACTACAGTATTAGTAGAAATTAACTAAACATTCTATAAAAAACTAAAACAATTCTACAAATCACCCTAGAAGGTATGAGCAAGTCTTAGTTATGGGAAAGAATATATATGTCATTGTCTTATTCCAGAGGAAGAGTAGTAATACGATTTGGGAGTAAAGGTTAAAGGAGAAGGGATAGGGTTAAGAATAGAAGGGGAAAAAGATGTCAGTCTTGGTTAGTACATGGACAAAGCCAATGAGCTTTCAGATGTTCTTTAAGATGTTTCTTAAAAAGAGAAGCAGAAGCAAGGGTAGATAATTCAGCAGGAAGCTGATGCCAGAATTTTCCTGCAGTGTTTGAGAAAAGTGAATCCCCGGCTTTGTTGTTGGCTTTGAGGAAACTAGAAGCTTGTTAGCAGAGCGTAGTGTAGCTAGATTAGTGTATGGTGTAGATTAGATTAGTGAGGATAAGGGGTGTTGTTAGGGTGGTACAGGGTCTTGTGCGTAGTAAGTAATTGTTGAAAGAGTATCTGGTTTTTCAGTTCTAGCCATCCAAGTTGTTTGAGGTTAAGGCAGTGGTGAGTTTTAAAGGGGGAACATGATGAATCTAGCTATACTATTATAACAGGTGGAGAGTTTAGAGAGGTTGTTTTTGGATAGGTTGGTATATATAACAGAGGCATAGAAGAGGGTAGAAATAAGGTGGGTCTGGGCAATTGCTTTCCTTGCAGAAGGGGTAAGGAAGGGTTTTATTCTATAGAAGGTACCAAGTTTTCTGTTAAACTTTATAGTGGAGTTTGTGTTCATCGTAGTTGAGATGATTATCAATAGTTACACCTAGTAGGCAGGTTGTAGTCTCTGGGTTGATGTTGGTACCATTGTTAGAGGTTAAAGAGAAGAAAGGAATGGGTGATTTATGAGTAGGAGTAAAAAGCAGAAGTGTGTTTTTTTGTTTTTTTTTTTGGGGGGGGGGGTTGAGGGAGGCAGTGTTGCATAAACCAGTTTTCAACATTCTGAAAAACAGTTTGGGTGAGGGAGTGGAGAGAGGATATATTCTTGGCTGTGCAGATTAAAGTGGAGTCAGCATATTGAATGCAGGTGGCCTGAGGTAAGTTCATGTGTAAGTTATTAATAAATAAGGAGAAGAGTAGGGGACCTAAGAGCCCTGGGGTACTCCAGTATTTACTGGAAGTAGTGAAGACAGATTATGCCAAAGTACTGCTTGCTGTCTATTTTCCAGATAAGACCTAAACCATTGTATGGCTTGAGGATCAAGAGAGTGAGCCTTTAGTTTAATAGTAGGTTATGGTTAACCATGTCAAAGGCTTTTGACAGGTCAATGAATAGAGCAGAAGAAAAAGAGGTATTGTTACGATTTTTATATATAGAGTCGGTAAAGGATAAAAGGGCAGTAGATGTGCTATGGAATGGCCTGAAGCCATGTTGACAGTTTGCCAGTAGCTTGTTTTGTAGTAAGTGGTTAAGCAGTTTTGTGAATACATTTTTCCATTATCTTAGCTAATGGGGAGAGTAGAGCAATAGGGCGAAAGTTAGAGAGCTCAGTAGATGGACCTCCTTTATGTAGAGGGATGATATGGGATATTTTCCATAAAGCAGGGATTTTTCTCTGAGATAGATCTGTTAATAAGGATAGAGATGGGATAGTCTATGGCTTTTGCAGCAATTTGTAGGTATTCAGTTGGGAGGTTGTCAGCAGAAGGGGTGCAAGGTTTCAATTTTTGAAGAAGCTTACAGATGAGAGAAGTAGATACAGGTTGTATTTGAAAGGTGGGTAGAGAAGTATTGCAGTTATTTGGTTGGGTAGCAGTGGGGGGTGGTAAAGAATTGGCTAGGGTTTGAATGGCATCTGTGAAATAGTTATTAAAGGCATTTTGGATTAGGTTGGAGTTGCTGTTGTTGAAACCGGTTGGGTCAGGAGTAGTAGTGTGACCTGGCTGAAGAAGTTTGTTTATCCCAGACCAGAATTTTTGTGGTGTGTGTTGGTTGATTGGTTTGTTGAAGGTGTAGGAAGAAATCATTTTTGTCTCTAAGAATATCCTTTTTGGTGGTATTTCTTAGTTTAAATTGGAGGTGGGTTGTTTTACATTTGGTAGATCTCCATTTGGCCCAGATTTTATTTCTGAGGAGTATCTTTTGCCTAGTTTGTTTTGAGTGCCAAGGGGCAGATTTGGTTTTTATTCTACTGGAGCGATAAGGTGCATGGGAGTCTAGGATTTGAAGAAAGTTTGTATTAAAGTAGGTGACAGCTTCGTCTAGTTCTAGATAGATTAGTGGTGACCAGTCACATGCTTGCAATTCGGTTAAGAAGCTGTCTGGATTAAAGAATTTTTTAAAACTGTACAGTTAGTCCTCCACGAAAATAAGTCTCTACTTTTGCTTTCTGGGAGCCAGATTGTAATTATGAAATGTGTTAAGAGCAAGGCAAACAAGTAGTAGTGGCAGTCGCGCTGGAATATCCACCTATGAATTTTTATTCCTGAGATACTTTGTCCTTTATGGCGTAGCTGCAGAATGGTTTGCCACTGTGTATAATTGTTCTGTGTAGGATGCATCTTGTATGTCTAACAGTGGTGTACCACCTTTTTGTGAGGAGGGCCACTACATGAATTCTTAATGTTTCTGTAGGCCAAACCAAAACATAGTAAGTCCGTTAAGTTAACAATAGGTACAGGTGACTGCTATATTTACTTAAGACAGCAGTCATGGAATTAAATATTTTCTACATCAAGTTTGTGTAACTATTCTGGCTTACAGACATGACTTATTACAAACTCTTGCAGAAAGTTATTACTGTTTACAGACCAAGTTATAAACGAAGAATAGTTATTTGAGCAGCTAAAATCCAGAGGTATATGCAACTGCAGTCAATTTAGGTAAGTAAGCACGTGCTGGAAAGTTTGCGTGGCAGGAATAAGGCTTAGCATTTTTCACTTTAAAATTATTAGTTGCTCTTTGTGGGCTGGGATGGTATTGCGTTGAGGTCCTGATTTGGCCTTGGGGCTGGACAATGCACCACTGGTCTAAAAGCACTCTTTATCCATGAATGTGGGATGCTGTCAGATGTGTGTTTTTTTTTTTTTTTTTTAATCTATGCATACTTTAGATCCTTCCCCTTTTTACAATCCCCTTTTAAGACTTTAACAACAAATGATCCTTTGTTCCATATGACTATTTTGTTCTGTTACCATGATTGAGTTTTCTTCTAAATGACTAGAAACTGTTTGCATCAATTCCAATATATATTTTATATATACTCAAAGCAAGTTGTTGGCTTTTAGTTTTTAGGCTGGTTTGCTGTAAAGGAGTATTGTTCCTGTTAACCAGCTTGGTACATGTGTGGGATGTGCATACAAATAGTTCTAGATCTTTGTGTAAAGATGTGAATACTTTTAGCCAGGAATTAGGTACATCATCTGGGCCTGGCATCTTTCATTTAGGAGCTTATTTATTTTAATTTTTTTGTCTGGTATTTCATCCCATTTCATATGTTGTGCATTTTGAACTGCTTATTTCCTTTTACTACTACTTTCCATTCAGCATCTGGGTCTTCATAGATATTTCTCAAATGTCTCTCCTCTTCTTTTTTTTTTTTTTTTGGTGGTATTTTCTTTTTGCTTTTTTTCCCAAATGGGTCATCAATGACTTGCTTATTTTGTACTCTTGTATGTATCTGCATAGCTTCAAAGTTTTTCTGCTGATATCTTTGGTGTATTTGCAATAGTGTACAATAGTCTGGTGTGTTCTGATAACTGTGCTTTTATCATTTTTTTCTGTTCTCTCTTCTGTACTCTAGTGTTGGCACTTGTGTTAATTGCTGCATAGTTTTCTCTCTCCCCATACTTACATGACTATTTAATTTTCTTTTCCTTTCTCTTATTGCTCTGTTTTTGTGGTATGACTATCTGTTACTAATTCAGCTGCCCAGTGAAATATCCTATTCCTGCTTTTATCATGTGAACACCGTAACCTAGACTGTTTAGAGAAGTTCATCTGTTTTATCAGACATCTAACATTTTGGGTATTTCTGTAATCTTTCATCTATCTTAACGTCTGTCCATATCTCAAATCAAGCAACGCTTCCCTTTGATCATATTCTTATAAACTGAGGACACTTTTCTCTCCCTGTCTGTCTACCCCTGTGTAATGCACAAGGTGCTTGGGTAAGTTACTGTGGTAATGTTTATGCTGATATGGGAGATCTTGATTCAGTATTGACTTGACAAGATTGAGTATTTTCTTTGTGAGTAAACAGAAATATGTACACTTTTTATCCCTCCCCACTTGCAGCTATTTGGTATGAAGTTCCAAATGCCTTAGCACATGCTTTCCAGGTGAAGCTTAGCTTAGTTTTGAGTAACACACACAGAATGAGCTGCCTGGGAAGTACTGCAACAGTAGTCTGTGTTTCCCTGCCCCTTTGCTGTTTCCCAACTTTTGTTACAATGTGTTTATTCCTTAAACTCTTCTCACTTTTTTCACAATTTCTTTCCATAGGTCCCCCAGCTTTTAATAGTTGACTTTCTCTTTCTGTTCCAGTATAGTATGGGAATCTCCAGATTCCCTTCAGTGCTGGTAGTACTGTAGATCTGCTTTTTTCCAATCTGGTCTTGATACCTTGTTAGTCCAAAACCCAGAATGCCATTTAGGAATGTAAAAGGTGCATCTCTTGGACCTATCCACTTTTCTTTCACAAATTTCTACTAGGCAGAAATACTTGGTGAAAGTTAATACAGTTAGTCCTTTGTCGTCTTTCTAACACATTTCTCCTTTGTAGCTTTCCTGTTCTTGAAATGTCATATTCCAGTTGCCTATGTCAGAATCCCTTCTTTGAAATGCATGATTTTCAACTCTGATTTTCAGTTTTCTTTTGAGGGTATGTAGGTTGATGCCAGCATAATTCTGCATCACCTCTATTTTCTTTTTTTATGGTGCTAGACTTCCATTTTCTGATTCTAGTACTTTCTTCTTAGGCCACAATCTCATCTGCCAACATTTTCAACCTCTGACCTTTCCTTTTCTTTGTTGTCTCATAAGAGACCTTAGCCAATGCCAGTTGTCCTGTATGCTGCAAATTTGCATTTTGTTTTCCTGTTTTTAAATATGTTGCAACACTGCAATTTTTGCTCGTTTTCTTATGGTATTACATACCATCTCAACTGGATGTCTGTCCCTTTTATATTTTAATGGTATTTGTACCCGTCAAACCAAAAATAGCCGCAAAATTCAGAAATTAAGACCCAAAACAAATGCCTGGAATCGCAACAAAAATATGACTTTGCTACATACTACATTTAGAGTTTTAAACTTTTAATGCTTTCACCTTTAACAGTTAAAGGATTTCATCAGAACAAGCACCTTTTAAGAGAGCTCCCTTGTATCTACTTAAACAGATCGCACAACTTAAATGCTTGTTAAAAATCTGTAATGCATGTTTCTTGACATATTTGAGTGAAATAAAAAAATATATATATATAGCCAATAAAACACACCCAGCAGAGTTTAAAAAAAATACATAAATGCTTTGCTGCTTGTAACTTAAGCGCACTACTGATTTTAGATGTGGTCCTAGTCCGGGCGGCACAGTGGCTTTGAGTGGTAACTGCCATATGCTTATCCCTGTTCTCAGTTTTCTTTTCCCGATTTATCCACATCATGGATCTCTTGGGACCTTTTCTAATGCTGCAAATATAATTTTTTTTTTATAGTTGGTACATTTCCTAGTATGGTTATACAGTGCATTATTTTCATTTCATGACCAGTGTGTACTCGTAATGCTCCTAGATACGTTGGCACGGGGGTCCAAAAACTGCAAATTCCGGTAGATGCACAATCATTTACACGTGTTAACATAGTGGATTTCTGCTGTTATCTGCATCGTGTTTGTTTTCAATGTGTTTACCCTAGTTGCATTGTCTACACTTTCTAGCACCTTTATTAAAATGAGAGTTAAAATGACATTTCTACCTTCACACTCAAATTTTAAGTTTTGCTCATTCATGTACCTCAAACTTGTTTTTTTTGCCCATTAAATCTTTAATGTTCTCATCCAGTTTAAAATCTGTTAATTACTGGATAATTTCATAATCTGACTTTGGGTGATATCTAAAATGTATAGCTGTCAGATCTATTTTGCCTTTAGGTACAGGTAATCTTTCCTAATGGGGTAGATTATTTAGATGGATTAAATGTCTTTCAAAAATTCTACAAAATAACTCATTGCAGTAAACATTGCTGACAGTTAATTACATTCATCATCTGTGACTGACATGTTTGTTCATGTGTGTGTTTTTTTTTTTTTCCTCCCTTGTGAAGGCAACTAGGGCTTACTTATGTCAGGCTTATTGGGTCCCCCAGCTTGAATTTTCAAAGATGCTTTTCATGTGGCCGGTGGACCAACTTCAGTGCTGGTCTTAACTTGCTTGAAGGATTATTCCAGCTTTCCTCACCAGCCCAAATGCTGGTTCAAGGAGGCCAGTGGGCTCAATATTTTTGGGTCCATATGTTTTGTGATGTAAATGCCATTGTCACACTCCTGAGGGCACATGGGTTTAGTAGTAGGTACTTGTGGGGAGTGCAAGGAAAGTGTAGGTACTTGGAGCATGGGAAGTGAACATCTTTTGGTGGAGATGGAGAGAATTGTTTGGGGAGCAGTACTGCTTGCTTTGCTAGCAATATTCCTTATGGAATTTGAAGGATAATCCAAAACTGAATGCTCCTTGCATGTCTCGTTTAAGCTCTGCAGACCAGGCATGCATGGTGTGATACTTAAAACCTTGAATGATCCTTAACAGCTGTCAAAACTATGGGCCCCCATCCCCAGAGTGATGGGAATGGATGGATGGGGCCAATCATAGGATCATGGAAGGATACTAGGCTAACAGCCCTAGGACCCTTACAAGCCTAGCCATATTTATTTTGCATTGCTCCAGTTGGTTAGGTGAGTGAAGTTCACAGAGGTAAGGGTCTGCAGTAGTTAATACAGACTTCCTCTATTCAGGAGGGTCATGGGCACCGCTCCTGGAGCAAATTTGCAGTCACCCATTCATTGCTGTAGGTTGTGTTTGGAGAAGGTCGGGGAAGGGTCTCTCTCACCTGAATTAGAAGCTTGTTCCAGAGAAGTCTGTCTCTGGGAGCTGCATCTCTCTCTCTCTCTCTCTCTCTCTCTCTCTCTCTCTCTCTCTCTCTCTCTCTCTCTCGATCTCTCTCTCTCTCTCTCTCTCTCTCTCTCTCTCTCTCTCTCTCTCTCTCTCTCTCTCTCTCTCTCTCTCTCTGTCTCTCTCTCTCTCTCTCTCTCTCTCTCTCTCTCTCTCTCTCTCTCTCTCTCTCTCTCTCTCTCTCTCTCTCTCTCTCTCTCTCTCTCGATGTAGTCTGATTTTAAGAATGTGTAGCATTTCCAAGAGAGCCTGGTCAGAGACTGTCTTGTAAGCCAGGCACAGGTCACCCCTTCTCAACCTGTACGGGAGAGAGTACAGTGACAGAGCTTTCAGTCTTTCTGTTTGAGACTTGTTTTATGTATCCTGTAACTTCTTGTTAAACCTTTGTAGTCTCTCCAGTTGTTGCAGGTGTCTGGTGCATGGAGAAGGAAGCATTGTACTCTTGTTTATTGGTTTGAGGGCTGAGTATAATGGAATAACTTCCTTGGATCTAGATTTGATGCGTCTACTTATGTGCCACATAGGATTTCCTTACTATTTTGGATAAGTGATAGTCAAAGTTCAGATTGCTATTAATGTGAGTGCAGATCATGTACCACAGGGTCTTCATTTAGGGGGGTGTCATCTAAACTGTGTGTGTGTTGTCGTCTAAACTGTGTGTGTGTTGTCGTCTAAACTGTGTGTGTTGTCGTCTAAACTGTGTGTGTGTTGTCGTCTAAACTGTGTGTGTGTTGTCGTCTAAACTGTGTGTGTGTTGTCGTCTAAACTGTGTGTGTGTGTGTTGTCGTCTAAACTGTGTGTGTGTGTTGTCGTCTAAACTGTGTGTGTGTGTGTTGTCGTCTAAACTGTGTGTGTGTGTGTTGTCGTCTAAACTGTGTGTGTGTGTGTTGTCGTCTAAACTGTGTGTGTGTGTGTTGTCGTCTAAACTGTGTGTGTGTTGTCGTCTAAACTGTGTGTGTTGTCGTCCAAACTGTGTGTGTGTGTGTGTTGTCGTCCAAACTGTGTGTGTGTTGTCGTCCAAACTGTGTGTGTGTGTGTTGTCGTCCAAACTGTGTGTGTGTGTGTTGTCGTCTAAACTGTGTGTGTGTGTTGTCGTCTAAACTGTGTGTGTTGTCGTCTAAACTGTGTGTGTTGTGTTGTGTGTGTGTGTGTGTCGCTAAACTGTGTGTGTGTGTGTGTTGTCGTCTAAACTGTGTGTGTGTTGTCGTCTAAACTGTGTGTGTGTTGTCGTCTAAACTGTGTGTGTTGTCGTCTAAACTGTGTGTGTGTGTGTGTTGTCGTCTAAACTGTGTGTGTGTGTGTGTTGTCGTCTAAACTGTGTGTGTGTGTGTGTTGTCGTCTAAACTGTGTGTGTGTGTGTGTTGTCGTCTAAACTGTGTGTGTGTGTGTGTTGTCGTCTAAACTGTGTGTGTGTGTGTTGTCGTCTAAACTGTGTGTGTGTGTGTTGTCGTCTAAACTGTGTGTGTGTGTGTTGTCGTCTAAACTGTGTGTGTGTGTGTGTCGTCTAAACTGTGTGTGTGTGTGTGCCTCTCTACATAAATGTGTGTGTGTGTGCCTCTCTACATAAATATGTGTGTGTGTGCCTCTCTACATAAATGTGTGTGTGTGCCTCTCTACATAAATGTGTGTGTGTGTGTGCCTCTACCTGTACCTGTGTGTGTGTGTGTGTGCCTCTACCTGTACCTGTGTGTGTGTGTGTGCCTCTACCTGTACCTGTGTGTGTGTGTGTGTGTCGTCTAAACTGTGTGTGTGTGTCGTCTAAACTGTGTGTGTGCGTGTGCCTCTCTAAACTGTGCGTGTGCCTCTCTAAACTGTGCGTGTGCCTCTCTAAACTGTGCGTGTGTGCGTGTGCCTCTCTATCTCTGTGTGTGCGTGTGCCTCTCTATCTCTGTGTGTGCGTGTGCCTCTCTATCTCTGTGTGTGCGTGTGCCTCTCTATCTCTGTGTGTGCGTGTGCCTCTCTAAACTGTGTGTGTGTGCGTGTGCCTCTCTAAACTGTGTGTGTGTGCGTGTGCCTCTCTAAACTGTGTGTGTGTGCGTGTGCCTCTCTAAACTGTGTGTGTGTGCGTGTGCCTCTCTAAACTGTGTGTGTGTGTGTGCCTCTCTCTGTGTGCATGTGCCTCTAAACTGTGTGTGTGCCTCTCTCTCTCTCTCACTGTGTGTGTGTGTGTGTCTCTCTCTCTCTCACTGTGTGTGTGTGTGTCTCTCTCTCTCTCTCACTGTGTGTGTGTGTCTCTCTCTCTCTCTCACTGTGTGTGTGTGTGTCTCTCTCTCTCTCTCGTCTAAACTGTGTGTGTGTGTGGGTCTCTCTCTCTCTCTCTCTCTCGTCTAAACTGTGTGTGTGTGTGGGTCTCTCTCTCTCTCTGTGTGTGTGTGTGGGTCTCTCTCTCTCTCTGTGTGTGTGTGTGGGTCTCTCTCTCTCTCTCTGTGTGTGTGTGTGGGTCTCTCTCTCTCTCTCTCGTCTAAACTGTGTGTGTGTGTGGGTCTCTCTCTCTCGTCTAAACTGTGTGTGTGTGTGGGTCTCTCTCTCTCTCTCGTCTAAACTGTGTGTGTGTGTGGGTCTCTCTCTCTCTCGTCTAAACTGTGTGTGTGTGTGGGTCTCTCGCTCTCTCGTCCTAAACTGTGTGTGTGTGGGTCTCTCTCTCTCTCGTCTAAACTGTGTGTGTGTGTGGGTCTCTCTCTCTCTCTCTCGTCTAAACTGTGTGTGTGTGTGGGTCTCTCTCTCTCTCTCTCGTCTAAACTGTGTGTGTGTGTGGGTCTCTCTCTCTCTCGTCTAAACTGTGTGTGTGTGTGGGTCTCTCTCTCGCTCACTGTGTGTGTGTGTGGGTCTCTCTCTCGCTCACTCTGTGTGTGTGTGTGGGTCTCTCTCTCGCTCACTCTGTGTGTGTGTGGGTCTCTCTCTCTCTCTGTGTGTGTGTGGGTCTCTCTCTCTCTCGTGTCTAAACTGTTTGTGTGTGGGTCTCTCTCTCTCTCGTGTCTAAACTGTTTGTGTGTGGGTCTCTCTCTCTCTCTCGTGTCTAAACTGTTTGTGTGTGGGTCTCTCTCTCTCTCGTGTCTAAACTGTTTGTGTGTGTGTGGGTCTCTCTCTCTCTCTCGTGTCTAAACTGTGTGTGTGTGTGTGTGGGTCTCTCTCTCTCTCTCGTGTCTAAACTGTTTGTGTGTGGGTCTCTCTCTCTCTGTGTGTGTGGGTCTCTCTCTCTCTCTCTCTCTCTCTCTGTGTGTGTGTGTGGGTCTCTCTCTCTCTGTGTGTGTGTGGGTCTCTCTCTCTCTCTCTCGTGTCTAAACTGTGTGTGTGTGTGTGTCTCTCTCTCTGTGTGGGTCTCTCTCTCTCTCTCGTCTAAACTGTGTGTGTGTGTGGGTCTCTCTCTCTCTCTCGTCTAAACTGTGTGTGTGTGGGTCTCTCTCTCTCTCTCGTCTAAACTGTGTGTGTGTGTGTGGGTCTCTCTCTCTCTCGTCTAAACTGTGTGTGTGTGTGTGTGTGTGGGTCTCTCTCGTCTAAACTGTGTGAAAACCCTGTCTGCAGTACATTGGTGTGGGACTTGATTGCTACCAGTTAACAAGTCAGTCAACTTGGTTGGCCACAGACCTTTCAAGTTTGGACATCTGAGAAATAAATATATTCCGAATAGTAAGGGGCACAGAACCCTGTGGTATGCCACTGGTGACTGGTCTTTCTAGAGGTGGTCACCCACTTATTCAGTACGTCTTGTTATTGAGCCATTTGGTAATGTAGAGGTTGATTCCCAAATGAGAGGTTCTGTGTAATACCTGAGAGGGCTGTCACATGCCTTGGTTGGGTCAAGATAGGCAGTATGCGCCATAATTCCCTTGGCCAGGCCTTTGGTGACTTTCTCAGTCAACCATGTGTAACAGGCAAGGTGAGCTTGAGTGGTAAGAATATCGTGAAACAGTATGTAGGTACTGTTACAGTAAGTGCAGGGCCAGACTCCTCCCGTGATTGTTAGCACAGCAAGTGTGACACGCGTTGTAAAAAGCTGACCACCAAAGCTGACCACCACCTCTTATGGGAATGTGCATTCACATGGGCCTGCACATGCATGCATACTTGTTGTGAAAGTGGTGATTTCATCTCTCCACTTTGTGGGTGACTTATAGCACTTTGACTCTGTGTACAAGTGTTTCAACACACTTTATTTTTGTCTTTTTATATACTTTTAGCTTAAGTGTTTACCGTTGACAGTTGGTTAACATCTTTTTCTTTTATGTCTTTGCATATGACCAGAGTAGACGTAAGTCTTGTGCTGAAATATGTTTTGAGGCTTAATCAGAGCAGCACTGATTTTGAAAGTGATTGTATATGCTGATGTGCCAGTAATTGGTAGTTTTAAATTCCGGTTTGTAAGTGTTGCAATTGATGTCACGTGGCTGTGCCCAGAGTTTGATTATTCCTGCAAGTAACCTTTCTTGCTTCAAGCGGTGTACATGTGTTATCAGTCTTCTGCTCAACATATTACATGATTTAGTGGCTCTTGGGGCTAGGTGGTAATGTGTGTAGAATAGAGCAGTTAAGTTAGAGGATTCATCTGTCATAATTTGTGTAAACACGGGTTTGGCCTGAAAAAGCATCAAATGTGTGTTTGTGCGAGTGTTTGGGGAGGGGGTGGTACCCGAAAAGAATTGGTGGTACCAAAGACCATACTTGAATGTTGAAGTATTTTAACAAATTTCAGAAATGTCATTCTGACAAGCTGCGAATGTTTGGGAGTGAGCTGTTACCAACAGCAGTTCCCTGGTTTAAAACCTGTATGTCCAAGAGTTCAGTTTCTTGGCAGACTGGATGAGGAGGTCTAAATTCAGCACTGTGAGTTTGCACTTGGCTCTTCAGTGTTTGCAAACTTTATTTCTCAAGTGGAGAAAATTGTTCTCTGTGCATTATCCTTGACTAACACCAAATTCAGGTTTATGCTTTTTGCTGGAAAAATCCCTGCAAGTGACCAACTGGGCTTGTACACTTTCACCCATGATTTCTAAATGAAGTTCTTAACCAACATGATCTTTTTAGCTTCCTGCTGGCCCTAGCAAATCTGTTTAAATCTTGCACCTCATTTTATGGGAGAATATCTCAACTGACATTCATTCACTGTGGCAAACCATTTAGGTACTCTACTTCCAGCCGTGGTGGTGCTGTGGTAGCGTTGTCGCCTCACAGTAAGACTTTCCGGTTCGATTCTCAGCTAGAGCATCTTCTGCATGGAGACATGCGTGAATGGGCGTACCTTTGTTGAAGGTTGTGTGTCAGGGCTGGTAACTCGGCATGTAAAAATCAACTACCAATCATTAGCGGACCGGAGTTCCGCTGTGGCGACCCCTAACTGGGAAAAGCCGAAAGACACAACTTCCAGTAGTTGTCAGTACTTCTGCTTTTTCAGGCAGTGTTATCAAGTTTTTCCCGAAAGCCTAGCACAAGGAAAACTTGGAGAGGTATGAACACTTTCGTGGTGCATGCTCTGTAATCCCTTGACTAATGAAACATTAGGGGATGCTTTGGTTTAGAAATGGCCCCAGGCCTCTCTGCTGTCCCATATTACAAAGCCAAAGTAATTGTACTGGCTTCTACAAATTGTTCCCACAGTTTCTCCAGTTTTTGAGAAGCCTTTTATGTTGCATACATCCTGAAGGCTACTCCAACACTTCGGGCAAATATCACTTTGATCTGATCTCCCACAGACTGACAGATAAGCAAGTGCAGCTTTCAGTGATGTCAGGGGCACCTTTCAGTGACAACTTTTCTTGTAAAGTACAACACACTGTGCTGCTTTTGTACAGTACTAACTGGGTGTCCATTGTTTGGGCAGACCTGCACAGTTGCTGTGGCCCAGTTGTTTCTTTACTCATGAACCCTCTTGGGTTTTCCCAAGTCATTATTTCAGCTACCCCCATTGGTCAAACTGTCAAAATTCTGCAGAGCCGCTTACAAGAGTATCTTTCCTTACTTTGTACATGGATAATTTAAAAAACTGCATGTTCTGAACATTTCCAAGACCACTGTAATGCTTAGCTGTGATTTGTTTTTGTATGTATGTATATATAGATAACTCACGCACTCACCCTTTGGTATAGATTTTGAAGAATAGGAAGTTCTGTTCAGGGTCACCAAACTGCCAACGATTGCTCCTTGCAGGCCTAGCATGTAGCAGCTGTCAATCTTATCCCTAGGCATGATTTATTTTCTTCCACTGGTCTGTCTCCATTCCTGTCAAAGTACAGTGCACATCTGTTTCATCCACTTGTGCCCAGCCAATGAGGGTAATTGCACCACTATTAAAGGGGGGCAATTGCTGCACAAGCTATAGTCAAGTTACAAAAACAATGTCAGTCTGAAACAAATTAGTCCACACACTTCTTCCATATATCTGCAGTGAAACTGCACTTATTTTTTTTTTTTCCCCCAAAGACCACTGATGATCATATTGATGATGCTGCAGTAGTTTTGGCTGTCCTGCCAAGGATGTAACAGCTGGCCAGCTTCCAAAGCTTAAGTGCACCTTCCATGTGCCCAAACTGTTAGGTAGCTTTAAATGAGCTGACTAAACGGAGTTTGAGTGCAAAGGCCTTCAGAACTTTACTGCCTCTGGAGAGTAAGCTTCTCTGAGACATTTGAGGATTGACTGCTTCTGGTTTCCTCTGTTGGGTAGATAAGTTCCTTTTGGGGGGATGGGGAGATTCCAGTTTCTTTTTTTTCTAATTTTATTCTTTAGAAAACTTATTTAAAGCTAGCAGTGTTTCATTTTAATGGACATTCTCTAGACATATCTTTTTTTAAACCAAGCACTTGTTTGTTCTGTCAGTATAAAAGTGGTGTGAACTGAACATTTTCTGTAGAGAAATATTTTCCTGTGTGGGGCTAGCATAGTGTTTAAGTGCTTTCTTCTGTTTAACAACAAAAAGACTTGTCAACTGGCTGTTTTTACAGGCATTTGCTGCTTGCATTATCTGGGAAAGAGGCACCATTTTTGCTTACCTTGGAACAGATTGCTTAACTTTTACTTTGTGGCTGGAAGAAAGACAAACCATGGTATCGGCAAACGGCTTCGCTGCCACCAGCAGGCTAGCAAGGTGGCAGGTTGGCTGTGCTGTGATAATTTTGTTGTACCTCAGACCACTCTTGTTATACCCTGGATCATACTGGGGCAGCAACTACAGCCACGTCTTCTGTGGATTTTGCAAGTCCCCTTAGTGGACAAGTGAGAGCCACTCTTGTCAGTCGTGGAAGACAGAAGGATTCCCTCTTGTGTCAAACACCAAGCATGCATCTGCTTGTAGTTTCTGGTAAAAGTAAGAAGGATTCCTCTCTTCCTGAAGAGATTTGAGATTCTGAATTTGAGTGGGAATATGCAGGGATGGATTTTTGTTCTAATTTTTTTGCTTCAGACTCTGAGGAGAGCTCAGTTTCTGTTTCTCCCTATTGGGGTTTCTCTTTCTGTGATACTGTTACTGTGCTAGTGTTTTTCAGTGAGCGAACATGGAGGTTTCCCAGTCCCTCAGAAAATACCGAGTTGTTACAGGAGGATTCTCCAGAACCTGCACCATTCCTCCTGCTGTGTCTGCTTTAGAGGGTGCAAGTCTTACTGCGTGCAGTTTTCCTGAGAGGCATCCAGCTGTCCCTAAAACTGCAAGTAGTATGTATAAAGTCAGTCTTTCACATTTTTGTACACAATTCCCAAACCTGATCCAGCATCTCTGGGCTTCATTGCCTCCACTGCTGCTAAGCATTTAGTTAATACCAGTCCTGTTCTTTCTAATAAGGTTGGGAAAGTTATTGATGGGTATCGGGACTGGTATATTTCTGCAGTTTTCATAATTTTAAATTGTCAGGCTAATACATTCTGACATTCCTTAAAGTATGAGGAATGACTAGGTCTCGTGAAGAAAAATCTGCTTTCAAGTTGCTTCTATTCACAAATCACTAATTGTTTGCAGTGTGTGATTACTACTTCAAAGGCTATGGCCACTGGTACTGTTTAAGGAGGTTTGCTCTGCTGCAGTCTCCAAACCTTAATGTGTAAAAAAAATTTTAATTCTCCTGTGGATATAGACGTGGTATTTGGACTCTGTTCTGCAAAGGTGATCAAAGTGTGGTGAACCTAGATTTTCAGCCCTCCTTTCCAAAATTGTCCAAGGGATTTAAAATTTTTTTTCTAAAATTGGAAGTCTAAACAGTCAGGTAAACAAACATTTAAGAAATGCTAAGGGTGTTCCAATAAGTCTAAGTTCGAGACCTTGTGACCCCCTCCCATTTTGGCCACACTTCTCTTCCAGTATGTTTGAATCGCCATATTTTTCTCTTTGGTTTCAGATTTTCAGACAAATGGGTTCTGAAAAATCACTCAAGGTTACAGATGTTGGTAGGAGGAAATTCCTCCTTTCCAGGGGTTATTCCTCATCCACCAGACATTTGTTTTATCTCTGAGTGATAGAACCAGTTACTCCTTCCTAGGTTGGAAGGTTTTTTTATTCAGTGATTCTCATAGTTCCAAAGAGAAAATTCTTGGGAGGCCAGTTCTGGATCTTTCTTTCCTAAACCTGTTTTTGATGGCACCTAGGTTCAGAATGATGCTACTTTGCAACCTGTCTGCCTCTTATTCCTCTTTCAATTTCCCTGGTAACACTTGTCTTAAAAGATGCTTATCTTCTATTAATCCAGACTTTTGAGGACAAGGTTTTGTGTCTGGATTGCATTATTGTTTCTCTGCCTCTGGCTATCCAGTGCAGCAGGAGTGTTGGCCAAGTGTGTCTAGCTCCAATTATAGCTACAGGCTAGCCACACTTTTCCATATATAGATGACTCTCTCATCTTTGCGAAAGTTTTTTTTTTTTTTTTTTCTCAAAATGTCAGGTGTCTCTCTGGGGTAAGATTTACCACAAGCTGAGGACATTCCAAAAGAATCTGGATGTCCTTGTACAGGATTGTGTTCCCAGGATGACAACCTAGGCACATCAGTTAAAAGCATTTCTTCCAGTGGAAAAATTCTTATTTAGATTTTAAGGTTTTCCACTCAGACTTTAGTCACTGCAAGGGAATACCTCAGAATTGTCTCATGGCATCTTTATTTTCGTGGTGGACCTGGCAAGACTCCACATTAGAAAGGTAGTGGTATTTGAGGTCTCTTTCCCAGCAGCATTTATCTTTTCAGATCCAGTGCTGGGGTTTGTTAGAAATCTTTTGTTGAAGACGTCCTTAAATCCAGGTCTCCCCTCCACCCTCCCTACCTGAAAGCAATTACCACAGGTGTTTCAGACTTCGCTTGTGGAGCAATTTCAGAAGGCATAAGTGCAGGGGATGTGGACACCAAGGGCTGAGAAGTGCTTAAGTATGAAGGAGCTGCTTGTTATCAAGGCACTCAGCTCAATCTTTGGTCCTTTGTACCTCTTCCAAGTGGTCACGGACACAACCACTGTCAACTGCTAAATCAACAAGCAAGAGGAAACCTAGCCATGTTATCTTGGGATACAGCTTCACAAAACTATCTCCCTCTACTGGCATCCTACCTTAAGTCTTAGTAAAATTGTATGGCAAACAAGCTGAGCAGGGTTGGGGCAGACCCTGAAATGGAAACTAGATCGGGGGTCTTCTAAGATCTGATCTGTTTGTGGGAATTGAAGTAGACTTATCTGAAAAAATCAACTAGCAAAATTCTGTTCTAGGACTCCATGCAAGAAGACTTGAAGATGCGTTTTCTTTGGATGTTCCTTTTTTCTTTTCAACTGATATCCAGGCTAGTTCAGGGGATTCTTAAGTAACCCCCAAGATCGTTGTGATGACTCCCTTCTGGCCCTGGCAACGGTGGTGGTCTCCTTTTGGAAATGGTTAGGGAAAATTTACTGCAAGCATCCTCATAAAATGTATCTGCTCACACAAGAACAAGGGTGTGTTACACCTCAACATTAGTCCCCTTCAGTTAACTGCTTGGATAACGTGCCAATTTCTTTTAGGTGTGCAGCAGGTACTAATGGAGGCTAAGCTTGCTACTATGTTAGCAAATGGAAAAAGTCTTTCTGGTTGGTGCCAACAATGTAACCCGCACCCATTCAAGACTCTTTCTTATTCCCCTATCAAGGACTTGCCAGCCATTTGAGCATGTAGGCTCATGGATCCACCTCTTTCAAGGCAGTCTAAATTCAAAATGTTCACGAAGGGGGTTTTGCATAAGAGGCCTATAAATGAACTGGTGTTCCCTCCTTGGCGGTCTTAATTTTGTGTTTGAAGCTAACACTTTATTTGAACCACCTAATCTGGCTAACCTTGAGGTTCTTAACATGGAAAACAGTTTAGTGATTGATCTCTGCAAGAAGGTTATCAGAGTTGTAAACTTTCAAGGCAAGTCACCCCAACTCCATTTTCCATGGGGACAAGGGTTTCTTTGAGAACTAATCCTCTTATGCCTAAAGTGGTACATAAATTTACTTGAAGCCAAACTGTCCATCTCACTGTTTTTCTTTCCTGATCAAAATATTGTGCTCTCATAAAGATGTCAATAAAGAACGTGTTGGGAATCCCCCTTTTGGGCAGAGGAGGTAATAAGCAAAGTAAAGCTAAAGAACCACAATGATAACGGATGCTTCCTGGATTGGGGGGTATCCGGGAAAGACAGTCCAAGGCATGTGGTCTTAAAACAGGCCAGTGTTCATTCCAATGTATTGGAGATGCTAGCAGTTCTGCTAGCATTGCAAGCCTTTCAGGACTCTGTCTTCTTGGGTGCAATTTTTCTTCCAGACAGACATGCAGTTGTAGGTACATCAACGAACTGGGAGGAACCAGATCTTATCCTTTGTGTCAAGACGCCATGAAGGTGTCGGGCAATATCTCACTACTTTCTAATTGCAACGCATCCATGGAAATCCCGCTTACTGATGAACAAGTTGAGCAGATCCATCCAGTTTCCTCATGAGCAGTCCCTCGACTCTTGAATAACGCAGATTTTTAGTCGCTTGGGCCAACCTTGTGATCTCCCTGCCTCTCCCCCACGGCTCCAAGTTCTTCAGCCTAATTCTGCGTGAGGGGGAGATGCAGTTGGACACTGTCGAGCACCCTTGGCCCCAGGACTCCCTATAGAAAGCCTCAACTGTGAAGGTCATTGTAATTCTCCTAGCCCATTATTATTGCCCTTGACAAGTGTGGTTTCCCTTCTGGCCTTGTCTAATTCACCCTCCTTTCTGTATAGAAACTTTCATGGCATAACAGGGGTTAAACCTTTTGTACACTTTTATTGCACGTCAAATGTCCCAGCCTGTTTTCGTATTTATAAAAAAATACTGAGCACTTCAGTATAGTAATGATAAAAGGTGTTAATGCAATGTGATGTGACTAGTAAGCATCCACCCTCCACCCCAAGCCGAAGTTCATAAAGCTGAAACATGGTCATTGCAAGTCGGTATAAATAAGTTTTGTACCTCTTGGCCAAAAATCTAGGGCACTAATAGTTTAAATAGTTTTGCAGGTGTTAATTTTACAAAGTCTGATCAGTTGGCATGATTAAGGTTTTTGCCCCCCATACACAAGGTTTGACCTTCAGCTAGTAATTGTTAGGGGTTTGTATATTCTTCCTATATCTTTGTCGGGTTCCTTCCATGTCCAAAAACATGCTAAGCAGTTCCATCTCTGACTCTGCAAAAGAGATGGAGCTGTCGGCAGCAGCATAGACTAATGCATGTTGCTCTGTAGTGGGAAGAGTTCTGTAAACCAACCACTGAAGTCATCTACTGTGGTGTGCAGTATTTTAAGAGAAGACTGATCACAAACTGCATGCCATGGCAGGGCTCACCACTCTAGAGATGTGAAATACTGCTCTAGATTTAGTGTTGACTAATGCCAAGTGGGCATGGGTATTTGCTGGTGATAAATGGGTGGAGGACCCTGTTTACTCCAGCCTGTGCCAGGAGTGCATACTAATGATGGGGAGGGACTTTGTGCTCCTATTGGCCAGTGTGCCTGCCATAAAGCCCATCACCCCTGGACTGCTTGCCGCCTGATATCTAGTTGATTAGCTTGGCCTTTCTGGGATAGCTCTGAGTGAAAGCTGGATGTAAAAAAAAATTAAAAAGCCCACCTGCTAAACATGAACTAAGAATTGCTACACTTGATGTAGGTTTTCTGATAGGATGCAATCTGGAAGTGGGTGACACAATGTTAAGGAGGAGGAGGCTGGACATGCACCTAATCTAGATGCATAAAGGACAGTACAGAAAAGCCACTTGAATTTGGGTCAACAGTCTACTACTTGGGGGAAGACTGGTTGGAAATGTGGGAATTGTGGTGAGGGAGAGGTTTCAGAAGACTGAGGGAGGTCATCCAAATTAGTGACACTCATGGCAATCTGTTTTCAGCCTAATGAGGCAGTATTTGTCATCTCATCCTATGGCCGATAGGGTTGTGATAGTGAGGAAAAGAATGCATTCAGACCACAGTTGCAAGACCAAGATTGCCTAGGGATGCCTATTTCTATCAGACTGGCTAAGGAGATGATGGGGATACTGTCCATCCATGATAGGTTCTTGCTGTATGTTTTAAGGAAGGGAGTGTTAGTTTGTCAAGACTGTACTGGTAGCGCTGGGACTGTGACAGACCTCTACTTTGTGTAGGCTAAGGTTTATCAATAAGGCAGCGCTGGTCAGTGCACAACTGTGCTGCTCCTAGAGCAGCAGAGAGGCTTGGAAGGGTTCCACTGTTTGCTGTTTAGGGGAAAACCTGAGCTGCTGGGCTTTTGCGTTCTATACAGCCACTGCTGGGTGAAAAGCAGAACTGCAGAAACGGGCAGCCAAAGATGAACCAGTTTTAAGCCAACTACCAATTTGGAAAGGACACACCCTTTCACCAGCAGTCCCCAACTCGGACAGGTGAAAGCAGTGTACTTTGCCCCATGGGGGCAGAAAACACCTTAATGTAGAATAGCTAGTTTGGAGCCCAAGTATAACGACTGCACAGACTACTTAAAATTAACAGGTACAATGTAATACTGTGCATTTAACTACTTAAAGCAGCTGTGGCCAATACAGCTGTTTTTAACTGCTAGAGTATGGTGACAGTATATAAGACAAGTGCAGAAAATACTTGGAGCCCTTTTTGTTTCCCAGCTCAGATAAACCAGGTAAACACCTACTGCCACTAAGTGAATCTTGGTCTTCCTAATGTACAAGTACAGTAAAGGTGTCTGGAGTGAAATGCTGACCACAAACAGTGGATACAGCAGTATACTTAAACGGATTATAGAAGTGTGATTATTCAGTGAAAATACTTAGCTTTGTATAAATGAGCCAAGAGCTGCTCAGTTGTACAGAATTTATAAAGGCACTTAAAAAAACAAGGTAAGCTGGCTCCTAACTCTCCAGCCAATAAAACTACATGTTGAAATCTCAAGTGTTTCCCCAGCCTAAACAGACCAGGCTACCTCCCAGTGCACTAGATGGCAAAATCACTTAGTGCTTGCTAGAGTGTTTAAAATGCACTACTTTATCCAACAGTCATAGTTAAATGAGTTCAAACCAAGCAAATCAGTAGAACAGGCAATGGGATGCGAAGTACACTTAACATCCTGATTTGCCTTCCCTTGCACTTATATTTTAACAGTGGTGTAGAAAGTGAGGTGTTTATTGATCTCCGTTTACATTGGAGGTGGGCAGCTTAAAATCACCAGGATTAAAAAGCATATCAGCAAATAAGGGTGGGTGGAAAAACCCAGCAGGGAATCGCCAGTGGTGCTTCAGTTTTATGTAGGCTTGAAATATTTTCAGACAGAAGCTTGGCATTTAGCTGTTTATCGAAGTATCACTTGAATTTAACCAATAAAGAAAACGTGAGTGCAACCTAGATAACTTTTTCTGTGTCTCGCATAGAAAAAACAGGCCAAGCAGATTTTTTGAAACCGAAAACAAAATGGAGCAGTGTGGTGGAAGGGTTTCCCAGAAGACTGATGAATAAGCTTACTTATGCCATTGTTAAAGAACAAAGGGTCCTTGGTAAATGTGTTTTGCATGGTAGTAGAAAATTAAGATGGGAGATGAGTAGTTCGGATTCGGATCAGGATGCAGCACAGCTGACCCGATGTTTGCAGTGAGACAGGTGGTTGAAAGGCTAGAGACTAGTCCAACTGGGCATCCCTAGACTTGATCTCTGCCTAATATATAAAGCTATGTCAAACCCAGAGCTGTTGGACATGCTACACCTAAAGAAATCCCAATCCCTCCGAGTTGCATGCTCTAGGGACCTAAACCTTGTCACCACAATAAACAGGACATGCTGGAGGAACAGATTCCTGTCCCAGAGACGTCCCATACCCTGGAACAGGCTACCCATCTATGTCAAGCAAAGTTCTTCATTGCCCCTCTTCAAGAAAAATCTTGAGTGGATGGAAAATAGGAAATACACCCTGGGGATCACTCCTGTCTCTGCTAGACAGTGGCACAGGAAAATAACTTTCTTGGGTGGCGTAAGCCAGGGAACCTTGTTGGCTAGGCTTGCGTAGGCCCTTGGGCCGATAGCCTAGTACCTACCTATGAGAGCATATGACCGGGTTCTAAGAAAACTGATTTGGGCAGTCTGTAGTGGTTTGAAATCTCAAACACTGGTAGAATTTAGTGCAGGCTATGTACAAGGACCCAATGACTTTAGTACACAGTGTTCACTCATATATTCTGGTTCTCAGTGAGTGTGTGTTCACTCATATTCTGGTTCTGAGTGGGAGTGGGTGTGCACTGTAATTCAGCTGCGATTCCACTGCTATTCATACGGTTTCAACTGCTTTTTAAAATGGGGGGGGGGCAGATCATAGTTGCTGTATATAGGGTGGCATTACAGACTACTGAGCAAGCACTTCAGCAAAGGTTGGGGGAAAGGAATGCTAAATTTCAAAGCCCATGGGCTGAAGTAATGCAGATAACAGTTGTAATGGCAGCAAATGGGGGAGTTCAGAAGAAGCTGATAATTACAGTAGAGGGGAAAACAGTGAAATTGGTTCAACTTCCGACATCTGGGAGGGGTGGTTGAGAAGGGATGTCTGAAGAGGTAAAACACTAGAACATGAGGGGTTGCTGCCAACGAAGAATGTCAAAAAACCTAAAAAGTAAGGTGTATAAAACAGTGATGTAACCAGTTTATGGTACAGAACCCTGGACAGTTATGAAGTGCCTAAGATAGGTGGTAGGATGCACACAGTGGGCAGTCGAAATAAGAAGAGCAGAAGCCAAGGTAGCTCCTGTTGCAGAAAAGGTCAGAGAGCAGATTACAGTGGTTTGGGCACACAAGCAGAAAAGCAAGAGACAGTCTGGTGGTTGTGGTTTGGGAAAGATGGGAAGAGGGCAAGAGGAAATGAAGGCATGCAGCAAAGAGGTGGATTGATTTGTGTGAAAGACCTGCAACAGTCAGGCATGAGGTCAAAGAAGGCAGGAGTGGCATTGAATACAGCGAGACAGTGAGAGTTGAAACATCCCAACCCCTTGTCAAAACTGTTAGGGGGGGGGGGGGTGATGTTTTATAAACGTAAATGCTACTTTTCACCACAATATTTGTATTAAGCTTTTATAGACTTTTTTTAATGCGTGTAACAAGTGAGTAGATGCTGCAACTGTTCACGGCAGTACAGCCAAACTAGAAAAAAGCAGTGTTGATAAGAGTAGCAGTAGTAGAACAGCCAGAAGTAGAAGTGTTTCAGAGTTATTTTATTATGCAAGAAGTTACCTGGCAGTCGAAAGAAATTCAAGGGACAGCTGATCTGATGTAATTTTCATTCATTCCTCAACTGATTGGTTTTGCATCCGACCTGGTTGCTTTTTCCAGGTCTTTGACTCCAGCTCTTGAGCTCCTCCTTTTACCTGTAATGCCCTGCTAGCCCAACATACCTCAGATTTTGTTTGCCACCATATCACTACAGATGCAGATCCACTGTCTAGCTATCTGGTGAAATTTAAACAGTGAGTTTCAACTTTCCTTTTAATTTCAGCAGGCTATCCCTTTAAACTTCATCTGTCCTCCCCTAATTGAGTTTTCAGGTTTTCATCTACTCGTCTGGTCTTCCTTTCTGCTGAACTTTTGGTTATTTCTAGTGCCATTGCTGGTACTTCTACTTTCCTTTTTCTTTGTCCCTTTCTACTCATTTCAGGGTCCTTACTAACTTTAACATTTTAAACTTTTAGGCTAGAACTCCTTGGTCTCAGTTATGGCACAGGTCAGCTGGTTAAAAAAAAAAATGCATTTCTTGTGGACACAAATGCATTTCAAATGCCCACAGGGAATGTCTGTTCCTTGGGTGCTGACCAGTTCAATTCAGGATGGTTCCATCTGTGCTAGCTTTAACACCAGGGTAGTTACTGACAGATGGAACACATTTTAGTTTTGAAGGGCCTAGTTCCTTCAGTGTAAACGGCTCAAACCCCTCCAAATAATCAAAGGAAGGCCTGACTCTTCAAAGAGAAGGATTCCAGGAAACAGTCTCCAGACCCATCAACATATTCAGCTTCATCCTTAGAGCCACCACCAAGAATGTAGACTAAATTTAATCGGACTACCACGGAACCTACTCCTTGAAAAATGGAGTATCCTTGGGGTCCAATTGCCTTATTTACCAGATCTGATATCTACTAGTTTCCCTTCACAATTTTTACAGGACGTCCCCACAAACACTCCAGGCCACCATCTTGTTCGCTCCTTACTGAGATCCTCCAGGAGCTTGTCCTAGGCCCAAGTGGCTCGGATGGTAAGGAAATTCCTCAGCACAGATCAGACTGCAGTAATTCCATTTCCCATCAGGTCTGAGCTTGCCCATTACAAGTCTTAGTTTCTCCTTCTCTGATCCAACCTTTGGTTTTGGAGCTGTAGTGTTCAAGATCGCTGGGAGTGTCTTCATTGGATCTGAATGGAAATATTGGTGTCCGTGCCTCTGGCTTTAGTCTCCCCTAGGCACTTTGCCTTCGAGATTGTGTAGATGCCCCTTTTTTTTTTTGAGTACACTGGTATCGAAACTTAACCATAACTATAGATGTCCTAGCCTTCATTGCTGCAGTATTCTTAACGATATGGTATTCCTGTCGCAGAAGCCCATCAGTTCAGTCTTAATACTTTTTAAATTCAAAAGTCTTTGAACTCCACCACACGCTCCTTGAGTAACTTAGGCCATAAAGTTGACATTCAGGCTTACAAAAATGGAACTGTTTGCCCCAGAAGGAACACCAGTCCAAGCAACCCAAGCTGTAATGAGTACATCCAGGAAGGTTTAAAAAAAAAAAAAAAAAAAAAAAAAAGGTGGGTGGGGGTGAATACTGCAGTAGTGAATGTGAGGACATCTACTGTTTATAAGATTCTACATGTGTACTACGTTGACATTCACTGCTGCAGTGTTGACTATATGGGAGCATGCCAAGGCTTAAGGAAACTTGGTAGGAGAAAAGGGTAGAAGAGTCCCTTAAACATGAACTGAACTAGCAAAACCAGGCCCAACTCCAGAGATACCATCCAACTTGTAGTGCTTGGTAAAGGTGTGCAGTTTAGTCCAGGTAGCCGCTTCAAGAATAGAATTGGTATCCAAGCCTTTGGGGGGGGGGGGGGGCACCAGAATTCTCAACTAAATGTAACAAAAAGAAATTGCCTTAGACATCCAAGAAGTTGTAGGTTGCTTGGTTACAGCAAGCCCCAAAGTTGTAGGATGAAAAGAAATAAATAACTGATCAGAGTTTGATAGCCTTAGTCATATCTAAATTCTGAGTTGTCTGTGCATGTCCAAAGCATGCAGCACCCTTTCACTGTCACTTTAGGGAGAGGGGAAAGAAGTAGGCAGATAATAGACTGATAGCTCATTAACCCCCTTGGGCATAAAGAAGGGTTACTGCACAAAGGGCACTGTCCTCCTGAAAAATCAAAAAAGATGTTGAACCATAAAGGTCTGCAACTCAAGACACCCATCTGGCTGAAGTAAGTGCTAATAAAAGAACAGTTTTCCAAGAACGATGCAAGGAAGTTGAAGCACCAGGCTCAAAAGGATCCCAAGTAAATTTCTCCAAAACAAAATTTAAGATCCCAGGGAATAGGAGCAGGCTTCCTGTTAAGTATAATATTAAGGATGCCTTTAATTTAGTCTCGCCTGAAGTCTAGTAGCTAAAGGTGGAGAAAAGGGCAGACAAGCAGAGATAGCTGATAGGTGGGCCTTGATAGAGTAGGCTAAACCAGCATTGAGCAACTCTCACAAATGGGAGAACCACAGGAGCGTCCACAGTAAGTGGGTCCAGGTCACGAGAGACACCAAAAGAAAACCCCTTCCATTTGGATAAGGAGGATTTCCTAGTTGTAAATTTTCTGGAGGCCTGCAGGACTTAAAGCACGGCCTCATAAAAATGCTCGAGGAATCGAAACCTCAGTCAGTTGAAGAGTGGACAGGTGGAGATGGATAAATGATCCCTTGTCTTGTGCGATTTAGATCCACTCTGATGTAACTTGTGGTGATTACCTCTTGCTATATGCAGAAGAGGGCACCAATGCTGTGGCGGCAAAAAGGGAGTCGCCAACAAGTTTTTTGGAAACATCTCATCGGATTTTGAACAGAACTTTCAGAATTAGAGGAAGGGGAGGGAATGTATATAAACCACTCCTTCCAGGTGACTTGAGGAGGGTGTCCACCTTCCATACCAGAGGACTTGAAGTTGTCTGTTCGGCACCCTCCAGTTCCAAGGTTTCTCCCAGACTTTCCATCCCTCAAGGGGAGTTGGACTCTCTTGAAGTCCAAGACTTGAAAAAGAGACATTTGAGATGTTCCAGCAGGAAGACTAGAGTCCGGAGCTTTAATCTTGCTTCTTTTTGGTGCCCAAGAAGACTGGACCTGTCCCATTTTGGACCTCAACGAACTGAACCTGTCTGTCAAGAAGTCAAGGTTCCGGATTGTCACTGATAAGTCCATTCTGCCCCTTCTGCGCAAGGATGACTGTGCTCAGATTTCAAGGATGGGTACTATCACATCAGAAAGCTGTGCAATGGTCAGCTCAGGATCTCATACCAGGCAGACCCTTCTGTTTTATCCAACCCAAGTCTACTCTGAACGCAGACACCTTCCTGGTGAGGTGGGGCATTTTTGTGGAAGGACAGTTCAAGGCACATCATCCCCCTTAAAGACCAAGTTACACACACAAACGTCTTGGAGATGAGAGCAGTCCTAATGTTGCAAATATTTCCCCGAGTACCTCCCTCGGGACTGTAGCAATTCAGACAATATGACAGTGGTCTGGTACATCAACAAGCAGGGGAAACACTGTCTTATCCTCTGTGCAGAGAGGGCATGTGTGTGGTGGAATGGGCGATGTCTTGGAGGCACTTTCTTCTTGCAGTGCACGTTCCTGGCAGTTCAGTGTGTTGGCCAAAAAACTCAGAGCTGTCCTGAGTCTTCACGTGTGGTCCATGAATCGGTCTGTTCCACATCGGATATTAGACAGTTCGAGTCTTACTTGTTGCGATCTTTTTTGCCTCACTGGACAACCACAAATGCAGCAACTACTCTTCCCTGATCTCCAGGGGAATCACCCAGGGACACTGTGCTACACGAGAGGCTGTCAGGACTTCTAAATGCTTACCCCTCAACTCCTGTCATTCCTAAAAGTCTTACAGAAAGCCTGTCGCCTGAAGAATCCTTTTATCCTCATTGCCACCTTTTGGTCTAATCAGACATGGTTTTCCTCCTTTGGTGTCATCTGAAATAGCCACCCTAGGTATTGGATCCCATCCCGGATCTTATTTCCTCATCTCGGGGCTTATTTCCTCATCTCAGGGCTTCCTCTTCCCAATCTCCAGCCTCTGTCTGACTGCATGGCTCCTTCAGTTCCAGTGATCGCTTCCCTGTCCAGTTAAGAGTATTATCTTGGTCTCCCAAAACTATCTACCAAGAAGGTATATTCCAGTAAATGGAAGAGATTTTCTGTTTGGGTTAAACAATGCAACCTAGATCCTTTTCAGCCCCTATCCTGACATTTTGTTCATGGCCTGTTTCACCAAGGGGCCAGTTTCTCCAAGATCAAACTCCAACTGGTGGCCATCTGTAACTTCCATTTGAATGGAAGTCCCACCTTTTATACCAGGTTGTGCAAGGCCTTCCTCAAAGGGATCTTTCTCCTCAGGCCTCCTATCAAAGATCCCTCCCCACCATGGGAATTCACTAGTGTTGCAGTCTTTGAAGCAGAAGCCCTTTGACCCTTCAGCAACATGTGATCTTAAATTCCTGTTCTGGAAGACTGCCTTCTTGGTGTCTATTGCTTTGGACAGGAGGGTCTCTGAGTCGCAGGCTCTCAGCATTAAGCCCTCTTTCATGGTGTTCACAAGGATAGGGTGTGTCTCAAGACAAATCCTTCGTTCATCCCCAGGTAGCCTTTGAGGCTTATCTTAACCAATCTATTCAGTTTTGTGTTCTTCCCCAATTGTTTTAACAAAGGGGAATATACGTTGCATTGCATGGATGTCCATAGACGGCTACATTTTAATCTTGAGAACTGAAGGATTTCAAAAGTCTTAACTTTTCGTTGCCTTCTCTTAGGCTAGGAAAGGTCAAACAGTTTCCAAGGTATCAGTTTCATGCTGGATCACCAGCTGTATTTCCTACATTTATGAAAGCAAGCACCTGCATTTTCCAGACCAGTTAAAGCTCACTCTACTAGGTTGGTAGCCACAACTTTTGCCGCCTTGGCAAAAATTTATTTGGATGAGAGATGTGCCACTGCTACCTGGTCTAACACCTATACCTTTTGTTATGCATTATAAGTTTGATTTGGTATCTAGGAACAGGGCTTCATTTGGTTCCAGCATATCCTTCCCTGAGGCCTCCCAGGGTTCATAGTAGCTGGGTACTCTGACCCCTGCCTGATCAATAATGACCTGGATAGCATCACAGAGTTGTGTACTTGCCATAACTTGGAATCTGTTGTATCCAGTGTCGTCATTCATCATGTTCCCACCCTCCTTACCCCCTCCCCCCAGAGATTTGGTAGATACGGAGGAAGCGGTCTCCTTATGAGTTTTTCAGGTTAATAGGCAGTTTTCACTGGCTGCTTTTTTATACTACTGATGTGGTTAACTTATTTAATGTGATACCCCATGATGTTGGGTTGGAGCGGTTCCGTGAGTTCTTAGTTGAGTTTGTGGCCTTTACCAACAACGAAATTAACATTTTTAGATGTTCTTGAGTTAGTGTTGAAACATAATTTTATTTTTATTGGTGGACATTATTCTTTTACAAAAGGAGGGGTGTTGCAACGGGGGCACCATGTGCCCCCATTTATCGAATATTGTGATGTTGAAATGGGAAAGGAAGTACATCCTGGGAAATATTGGGTTGTCACCACCTTGGGAACGGAGTACATGCTTCCAGGATGATATTTTTATTGTATGGAAAAAATCTGAGGGGGAATTAAACTTATTTCTTGATTATTTGAATCAAACTACTTTTACTTTCACCTCTAAATGGAGCCACTCTGAAATTTCATATTTGGATGTGTATTTAATGAAATATGTTGGTAACTAGACTGATTAGTAGTAATTTTAGAAAATCTACCTACTCAAATAGTCACTTGCACTTTGACAGTTGTCACGATGATTTTCAAAAAAAGAGGCCTTGTCAAAGGACAGTTGGTGCGCTTGACTAGAATGGTCTCTGATCATGAAACCTTTGACAAGGAAGCCAAGATTTTAATGGGTGTGTTTATAGCTAGGGGATATTCCCGAGAATTAGTTACTGATATGTATGTGGAAATTGGTCAGTAAAGGACCTGTGGTTATTATGCACCTTTGCTTAGGGGTGACGCTGTAGATGGAACTAAGATAGTAAGTGTTGTAAGTAGTAGTAATAATTCAAGAGGTTGTGTTTTAAGGAACTTTTAGAGGGTGGTGGTGGTGGTAGAGATGATCCTGTAGGGGACCCAAAGGAAGAAGTGGTACATACAAATGTGGTTTCTGTAACCAATGTAAATATCTTATTTAACAGGAAGTGATTTTTGTTTGAATTTATGTACAGTTTTTTTGCAACTGCCAACACCATTGGTATTCTACTTCTTTGTAAACAGTGTAACTGTTTGTTTTGTTGTGGGGAAGACCAAAAGAAAATTCAGGGAGTTTGTTTATGAACACATTGTGGATATTAAGAAAGGCAGTGAAAACTATGCTCTCATGTTGGATGTTACCAGAAGTGTAAGAGTTGGCCCAAAACTTGGGTGGCAAATTAGGTTAAATGCCTGCGTTTATCCTGGTCTTGATATCTATTGCCAGCGTTCTGAAGCTTCACTCTTATGTGGCGTGATTTATTATCATTTTTTAAAATGTTGGTATCTTTATGTAATTGGTGAATTGTATTCTGTTTTTATTTTCATACTTAAAATACTTATTTTATGGGTTGTCTTCCTTGCATGTTTTTTTAGGAGGGATATACAAGGAGAGCGGTGTTTTGTAATGGTGTTTCTGAAGTAGTAGTTGGTTATACTCGGAAGAAAGCGCTGCAGCTTCTTTCAATAAATCTGATTCATTCAGTACTGTTTCCTTGTTTCGTCCTGGACTGTGTGTGTGTGTGTTCACCAGTTTTTTGGTTATGGGTTAGCAATGGGTCATGGGAAAGGGAGGAGCTTGAGCTTTGAATATGACTTTTCAGTTGCCAGCTGGGATCCAAGGTCTGATCCAAGACCTTTCTGTAATGAATAATGACGCTGGATAGCACAGATTAAAAGTTATGTTAAGTACATAACTCTTTAATGAGCTGTGACTGGAGTCTTGTGAATCTGTGTACACTTGACACCTTTTAATTACTGAAATGTGATGTGCATCATGAAGGGAAGATAAAACAACTGAAGTGCGTCATGTCATTGACTGTTGGCTTACCTCCTATCGCAAAATTAGCACAATAGAGCACAAGGGATTCTGACAGCTTGTAACCTTGGGCTTTAAGAAATTTCATTTTGTGTAAAATCTAGAGTTTTGTTTCTTCTGAAATACAGGATGATAAAGTTAATTACAGTTAAAGATGCAGCTGCTTTAAGCACAGTTGTCTGTTGGGTAATTTATCCTAGTAATATTTCCCGACTATTTTGAGACAATTGCATTAAGACCATTTGAGATTTAGAGCGCCAAAATAGTTCCCTGTAACAAATGTGTGCAACAGATAACTTTAATTGAAGTCGCTGCAATTTACATATATGCCCACCTTCACACAACGTCTTCATTGATTCAACAATAAAACAAGTTATTCTGGAGTAATGCTGGCAGTGGAGTGGCAATATTCATATTGGTGGCTAAACAGACTGGGAAGTGTGGTTGTGTGCTACTGTGAGGTTGTGGGGGCAGTACTCTTGTGGTGATTTAAGTACCCTTGCTTGTTTTTAAGATGTTGGTAGGTTAATATCTGTAATTTTTATATTTCTTTTCTAGGTTTGAAAAATGACGCAGTTTCTACCTCCGAACTTATTGGCTTTGTTTGCTCCCCGTGATCCTATTCCATATCTGCCTCCATTGGATAAACTTCCCCATGAAAAACACCATAATCAGCCATACTCTGGGATTGCTCCTTACATTAAGGACTTTGAGGTAAGGGCTGTAAATGCTCCCCATTTCAGTTGATTACTTTATTTAAAGGTGACTTGGTGATATTTGTATGTTTAACTTTGTTCTAGTGCACTGTAGGCTTTTTGAATGTTTCACTTGGACCTTCACTGGAATTGAATTGAGTGTTGTATGCTGCTTTCAACTCCTTGAATTTTTTTATTTAAACATTTCTCATCTTCAACTCCTGGAGAGTGTCTAGATTTCTTTTGTCTTGATGGGATACTGTCTACATTCAGTGCCTTAACTAAAGAATGATTAACCTCTGCCTCGTGGTATGTTTGCCATAATAAGGAAAATTGGCCCCTTTTTTTTGGGCAGGGAGCCTTTACATTTGCTGGAGCGTCACTCCTGTTCTGAGAAACATCTGAGTAATCTTTGACCAGGACTTTGTGAAGCTGTCTGCCTTAAGAATATCTCCCAAAGGTGCAGATGTTCTTAGTGTTTCACTGCTGTCCATCACATTTAGGTGATCCCTGCCAGGGTAGCCCTAAGTCGGCCTGAATACCAGAGGCTTAGTTTTTCTGCATCTGATGCTGTCACTCCAGGACTGACGTCAGGTAGTCAGTGGTATAAAATCATGCAGCCTACGCCATTACATCAGCCTTTCTTGCTGGGGAGCCCAAAGCAGAAGCAGTTCACACGAGTGCCGGTCGGCCGCTACCTGAGGTTTTTTTTTTGTTTCCAAATTGAAGTCTTCTAAAGCTAAGTACCCCGTTGGGGATCCTTTTTTTCTTGCTCTAACCGATGTCTGAAAAAGTTAACAATTGTCTTGCCTGTGGAAAGCAAATACCTCAGATTTTCATTCTTACTGCGTCATCTTTTTAGGCCCAGACCACGACGTCCCTCACTGTCGGTTTTGTGCCTTGTTTAACGCCAGAACCATTCCTTGCCGATCTATCTGTCGCTAAATTCTTTCACACACTTTCTCAGTATTCTGAAATGACTTTGGTAAGCCATCAGACTACCGATCTTCTCTAAGGATAAAGTTAGACTGCATAGTTCCAAAACTGCAGACGAAGCTTTCGTTAAGCTAGTCTCCAGTCCACCGGTACTCTGTGAGGTGCTTTTGCGGCCCCTGATGCCTGCTTCTGTAGATTCACAGGCCTCTGCTGAGACCCATTTGGAATCCGATATGGTGCAAGATGCTTAGATTATAGAACTAGCGGATGTCTCTACCTTAAATGGGTCTGGCGCTACTGTGCGGGCACTGGTTTTTGAGTGTGTATTTCGTCATACCGATGTTCGAATGACTACTTTGTTTTTTAGCCAAAACTACAGAGTTTCTTAGGCCCAGCGTACACACTATGCCTAGAAAACCAACCAAAGCGCATGCTCAGGCTACCATGCCACAAGCAAATGCTTAGAATGGCGGAAGACCTTACGCTAATTAAGGGAAGCCAGCCTTCCCTTGCTAAGAGACAAAGAATTCTGTTACCTTCAGATTCTACAGACCAGGAGTGCAATGACTCTGACCTATCTGATTATCAGGACATGCCCTTATCAGCCTATAAGGATTCCGATGCAGATGAATCAATTCCCTCTGCTTCCCCTCCAGAGGATTTTTCTTTTGGTGAAACCTTGCATACTTTGAGAGCATTTCCACTGGGAATGCCAAGATTATCCTCAGTCCAAAAAGAGACATGGAGAATTTTGAGTTCGCTCTGCACAGGCCTTTAGCTATACCCCCTGTCCTGGATGTTGTGGATAATGTTTTTATGGAATCCAGTCTTACACCAGACACCTTGCCTAGGAAACCTGACTGTTAACTACAGAGTAAAAACCAACTGGCTAGCAGCAAGAACGTGTATTTTACAATTTATTAGCGCTTTCGTTTGATTAAATTACTTATTCAGATGAACCTTCTTATATTAAAACAACACTTGTATAATGATATTACATGACCTCACACAATGTAGCAGCCAGTAACTGCTCCAGTACAAAAATTTGAAAATCATGAATAGTAAAAAGAATCCATTCTGGACCATATTTCTTTTATATTTACAAAATATATATGCACATTTACATTCTAAGTACAAATATGAATTACCTATCATATGTTTGTAATTTAAGGAGGCTATTGGAAATAATTTCATGTAGCCCCAGTGTGATATCCAGCTTTCAGATACATTTGCCACCACGTGTCTCTTTTTCTAAGACTAATTTCCACTGTCCTCCCAGGGGATCTTTAATAACCTGGTACACTACCAGAAATTTAAAGCGGTGAGTAGGAAATTTAATTATGTGTTTAAATAGCGTGTTTGTGTCCTTGCTGTGGGAGATGTCTAAAGTGTGCTCATAAATCCTCTGGGAAAGTTTACGTTCAGTTTTTCCAACATAAAATGTTGGACATTTTGAACAGCATGCAACATACACTACCCCTTGTGTATAA